>NC_063049.1:34220446-34505446 GCF_018812025.1 Megalobrama amblycephala
GTCTCCTCCTGAACTAAAGATTCGAATGGGTTGGCTCTTTTTACTGAATCAGACACATACTGTACAGCTTACAACTTTGACTGAGATAGTGAGACTTAAATTAGTACAGTTACTGACTGTTCATATTACAATGTGTATTTAAAGATGCACATTATGCATTAGTATTTTATAAAAATTAATAATGTTACCACATTTTTTGTTTGTTTAATATTGTTTTGTAGTACTGTAGTATTTAGTGGGTTAAATATGGACAAACCCAACCATTAGTTTTAAAAAATTTAATAAAAAAATTTAAACCAACGGTTGGGTTTGTCCATATTTGACCCAAAAATGGACTGAAACAACAGCATTTTTAGAGTGTATTATTGAAGTTATCTCATCATTTGCAAGACTTTCTCCAAATATTTATTCCTTAAAAGTACTAAAAACCATTAATGGAACCATTAAGGAGACGATTCTCAATATCTAGTAATCATCTTGGTGTCTTTTAATGTATTGCAGAGGCTATGCTGAGATTTTAAGCCATGCAGTTGTGCCTTAGAGAACAGAGTTCATACTACAAAACTCAATTTTATACACGTCACACATGCATACTTCAAATGTAGCTGTGGACTTACCATATGGCTACACACACTTCTTCAGTCAGAGTACAGTAAGAAGTCAGACTGCAGTTGCTCATGCAGACGTTGTCTTCACATACAGGACTCGAGTGGTCACACCATTTACAGAGGTTGGTCTTTATGAGGGTGAAACTCTGCACCTGCAACACTGCAATAGGGACAGACAATAGGTTTTTTATAATTTACACAATATTAAAAAAAAATACATTTCTTTCTTAATTGAAGATTTTGGACAGTTGACAAATAACATGATTATATAACATGGTAAAAATGTATATGCATAAATATCTTGTTTTTCTATAACACTTTAGCTTATATATATACAGTACAGTCCAAAACCACTAAGATTTTTAATGTTTTTAAAAGAAGTTTCGTCTGCTCACCAAGGCTACATTTATTTAATTAAAAATACAGTAAAAAACAGTAATATTGTGAAATATTATTACAATTTAAAATAACTGTGTACTATTTAAATATATTTGACAAAGTAATTTATTCCTGTGATGCAAAGCTGAATTTTCAGCATCGTTACTCCTGTCTTCAGTGTCACATGATCCTTCAGAAATCATTCTAATATGCTGATTTGCTGCTCAATAAACATTTATAATTATTTTCAATGTTGAAAACAGTTGTGTACTTTTTTTTCAGGATTCCTTGATGAATAGAAAGTTCAAAAGAACAGCATTTATCTGAAATACAAAGCTTCTGTAGCATTATACACTACCGTTCAAAAGTTTGGGGTCAGTAAGAATTGTTATTTTTATTTTTTTGAAAAGAAATTAAAGAAATGAATACTTTTATTCAGCAAGGATGCATTAAATCAATCAAAAGTGGCAGTAAAGACATTTATAATGTTACAAAAGATTAGATTTCAGATAAACACTGTTCTTTTGAACTTTCTATTCATCAAATAATCCTGAAAAAAATATTGTACACAAATATTTTGTACAATTGTACACATTAAATGTTTCTTGAGCAGCAGATCAGCATATTAGAATGATTTCTGAAGGATCATGTGACACTGAAGACTGGAGTAATGATGCTGAAAATTCAGCTTTGCCATCACAGGAATAAATTACTTTGTGAAATATATTCAAATAGAAAACAGTTATTTTAAATTGTAATAATATTTCACAATATTACTGTTTTTGCTGTATTTTTAATTAAATAAATGTAGCCTTGGTGAGCAGACGAAACTTCTTTTAAAAACATTAAAAATCTTAGTGGTTCCAAACTTTTGGACTGTACTGTATATATATATATATATATATATATATATATATATATATATATATATATATATATATATATATATATGAATTTTAATTTGGGGCTGAACTATCCATTTAAATTTGGTGTGCAGAACAGTAATTTTTGTTAATATTTTGAATTTGTTTTTTTTGTTTTGATTTTTCGTCATTTTTAATAGTTATTGATTTAAAAATATATATGTTTATATAGTTTTTATACATTTTTATTTCAGTTTTAGTTATTTTAGTACATCAAGTTAAAGTAAATGCAAATTAGAAATGTTGCTTTGGCGACTAGCTGAAATAAAATAAGTTGAAGCTTTTATTTCAGTTAACATTTATTTTTATATAGTTAATATAATAATAAGTTAATATAATAGCTGTATGATACATTAAAAAATTAAGCCAAAACTCAATAGAAATTCATAAAATATAGACGATGGCCTTGGGAATCAAAGAAAAATTATTTATTGCATAAGAGCACAAATAACTAATGCGTGCAGTCAAAACAGTCTAATAATGATGAAACCGATTGCAATGCATTCATTATAAGAATGAAAGCTGTAATGACAGCTGCAATCAAGACAGCATTTAAGAGCAAATCTTTAAGCTACGTGACCCATCTGGAGTTCATAAATCTCTAATTGGATTTGGATGAATGTAGTATATGGCCTGGTGTGTGTATTTGGTTTGGTGCACACATCACTGAAAGCATGTGTATTCATGAGAGTGTCAGGAGTTCCTGTGGTTAAGTGGGATAAGCCTGAATTCCTTCCCACGCACACTGTCTCTTCTGTCCTGATACTACCACATCACGACAATATTAATTGTTTATTAAAAGCAGATGAGGGGTGGGAGCCGTTTCGCTGAAGGAGTGCAGCGACCTTACAGTAAACAGTATTAAAAGAAAGAGCAGAGATATTTAACACAGACTTCCAGATGTCCGCTGATGCCAACCATCAAAATATACAACAGAGAGGGAGAGACGGCTCTTGCATGAAGGAGTGAGGGACATGAAGGGAGAAAGAGACAACAGAGAGAGAAAAAAAAAAAAAAAAACTTAGGGGTAAGCACAAAAGCCCCCCTTCTATAAACTTTAAAGTAATTAAACTCTGCAGCAACTGCTCCAGAAATAAATTGAAGCCAGAAGCGCTCACACTGGCCAAGTTTGAAGCTCAACCCCTCAGTGCTTATGGGAAAACCAATGGCTGTGTGCTTACAAGAGATGCTGGCCTGCAATTATTTGGTTTGCACTCAAGCAAGTTAGTTCCCTATTTGTAATTCAAGTATGATAATGAATATATGTAATAATATGTAATATATTAGTGTGTGTATTTACACAGTATAGCAGTTTTCTGTAATAAAATGATACTGGTATTAAAATGGTAAATAGTAAAATAATATTTGAAAGCCTAAATATATTTCAAGTCAGGTCAACTCTCTCTCTCTCTCTCTCTCTCTCTCTCTCTCTCTCTCAGCATTTATTATTATTATTATCAATGTTGAAAACAGTTGTGTACAATTTTTTCAGGATTATTTGATGAATAGAACAGCATTTATTTGAAATAGAAAGTTTTTGTAACATTATCACTACCATTCAAAAGTTTGGGGTCAGTAAGAGTTTTTTTTTATTTATTTATTTTTTTTATGAATACTTTTATTCAGCAAAGATGCATTAAATTGATCAAAAGTGACAGTATAGACATTTATAATGTTGCAAAAGCTTTATATTTCAGATAAATGCTGTTCTTTTGAACTTTCTACTCATCAAATAATCCTGAAAAAAATTCTACACAACTGTTTTCAACATTGATAATAATAATAATAAATGTTTCTTGAACAGCAAATCAGCATATTAGAATGATTTCTGAAGGATCAGTGTTACATGATCCTTCAGAAATCATTCTAATATGCCAATTTTCTGAAATGATGCTGAAAATTCAGCTTTGACATCACAGAAATAAATTGCATTTTAAAATATATTCAAATAGAAAACAGTTATTTCAAATTGTAAAAATATTTCACAATATTACTGTTTTTGCTGTGTTTTGGATCAAATAAATGAAGCCTTGGTAAGCAGAAGAGACTTCTTTTAAAAACATTAAACAATCTTATCGTTAAAGTTTTGACCATCCATATACATTTACATTTATTATATTGTAATATATATTTTACATTTATATATATTTCACAAAAATATTTTTTAAATAATAAAACAATAGATCTGCTGTTCAAAATAAACCAAATAACTGACTTATATATCTAAAAATTAATATATATATATATATATATATATATATATATATTCCTCCTATATTCTTTCTATATTCTTATTCTTTCGCATACCATAAAGCATTTTCAGGGGCCCCAGTATGCAGTAATCAAACTATCCCACTGGGTGGCAGATTTCCAAGTTTTTCCAATTCCTCTTAAACTCAGCTTGATCCCTGAAAGCATTTCCTGATATTAAATGAATAACAGTACAGTGAAAGCAGCACTGGCATAACTGTCGCATTCATGACAAACAGATGTCTTCAGAAGTTGCTGTTTTAATGTTGACTGTGGCTCCCATACACTCCACGAGTGCCGTTTCAGTGTTAAGGAGGGTGAAGGGCCTGTCCCCATAACTCACTGATAAGAGACGCAATCTCTCGTCACTGCCAGAGAAATGTTGTTATCTCATGCCAAGTAATAAGAATCAACCGTTTATCATCATTCAGAACAAGATGCCTCTCCTCCACGGGTACCATGCAAACCCATGCCTACTAAGAACAACTTCTTGGACTCAAGGCAAACAAAGGAGAAAAAGAAAGTCTGTGTCCACTGAGAGGTCACTAGGGTTGGGTTAGGCCCAGTCAGCATTGTACCCTCTGTTTAAGTCATTACAATATTGCCATTGTGGGCAATCATGATAACAAAGCAGAGCAGCATCAAGGGATCTAGATGGATGTCTTTGTATTTTTATGTACAGTCTCTCTGTGCGGTCACATTCGCACACACTGACACTAGTGGCCTTTCCATATTTCCCAGATTTTTCTTAGAGTCGTTTCAGACAACAGATGGGTTATGATGATAAGTGAGACCGAGAAGTGATAGTTTTCTTCTCTCCGCCCACATGGTAATATTTCATAATTGTTGTTGTAAGTGGAGCTACTCTATACACACCCAAACCGTTTAAGGAGGCCCCTAAGATCATTTGGATTCTCAAGACTTGGTTTCCCTGTTGGAACTTTCCTAGCATCGTGTTGTTTTCATGCGGTCGTGCATGGCATCTTTTATGTCCATTGTAGAGATTCTGCTTTTAATTAAAAGCATATTTTTGTACTCGCAACACAATCATATATGCAGATTTCTTATAGTAGCCTATACTTTTCTAAAAAATACAAAAACTTTCAATGGTGTCAAACTGATTTTTATACTGTACTGACTTTAGAAAAAAAAAAAAAAAAAAGCAGGAAATATGATGGACATTATATATTTTGGATTTCTCTTTGTCACCTCAGGAGGTTCTTAGCTTTTTTATTTACAATATAGATATGGTCATAATTTTATATTTTATTTTTAAAGATCATAACAAGGAATTCATATTTAATATTAATAATTATTCCAGAATACTAGATTATACAATTATTTTCCTCGCTTAACATTCTAATTTATTCAATAAAAAAATCTTACATAAAAATCTACATTTATTCCTTCATTTCTTTTAGCACTAATGTATCAATCAAACCTTCAAATGTGCGGCAATCAGGAGGCAAAATCACTTTGAATGATGCTTCAGGAATTCAATCAAACTATAAAACTGTATAACCTATTAATCAAATCAATCAAACTTGAACTTTAATATGATTTACTGCATTTGCAGTAGGCTATCTCAGCAAACCAAAATAACTGCTTTTCATGGAAGTCATTTTAATGGTGTATTTTAAACGGACTTTAAACTTTTAACCAACCAGTTTATGGTAATCCATAGACTATCTATTTACAGTGGTGTGATTTTGTTTCTGTAGTGTAATGAAGTATTTTTGCTTAGTTTATAGGCTATATTAGATATTATCTTGAGTGTCAAAGAAGTTTTGCACACAAACCCAAAGACAAAGCTGTGATGCGTGGAGCCTCCAGACAATGAAAGCAGATCGAGAGAAGTGAAGATCTACTCACGACAGAAACACAGAAGAACAGATGTTTGAGCCCACAAACTGCAGCCTCCGCGATCCATAATGCCTCACAATCCCAAGATCCCAAACTGTTCAAGCGATTCCGTTATTTTCTTTATCTGCTCGTGTCAAAGACACAGATAAGCTCATCTGTAAGAGAGTTCTGGATTGTGTGTGTGTGTGTGTGACTGAGTTCCGTGTAGGCGGATCCAGATGTTTTTAATCCAGATGTGAGTGAGAACGGATCCGCCCAGGAACTCACATTTATCAATGCACGATTCACAATATACAGAGGGAGCGATGAACAACAGTCCAGCTTGTGGTGAAAAGCACAAAACCTCCAATCTATCACCAATCTAAGTTCTTTCTTTCTTTCTTTCTTTCTTTCTTTCTTTCTTTCTTTCTAATAATAGCCTAATAATAATAATAATAATAATAGGTCTAATGCCATATAGGCAATTTCTTTTTTTCCACAAAAATAAATCAAACAAAACTGTCAGATTCCACACTTTTGTTGTGACGCAACTGTTGTGACGCTACAACTCTTCAAAATGTAAATATTAATCATCTTAATGACGTTTTTAACTAATATAGGCTACATTTTGCTGCACATCCTTTCATCGGCCAAACCTACGATTTTTTTTATTAATTCTGTAAACTAATCTTCATCATTTAAACAAAAGAAAGAATTTTATAGAATATTTATGCTATTTTATGAGTAACCGTCACGCACGCGTGCACGCGCACACTCACAGTGAAAGTGTCCAACGCGCAAGCGTGAGAGACGGGCAAACCATGGCGGATTCAGGAAGCGAGGATATAGCGGTGATTGGAAACACAGATCTGACTCCTTCGGAGTCGGAAAACAACTTAAAGAACACGGTAAAGCCCGCTGCCGAACCTTTTAATGCGATGTGGCCCATAATTTGTGCTGTTTTGTAGATGTCGCGCGCGTGAGCGCGTGATATGTGCAGGACAGCGGTGTTTTGCTTTGGCTCGTGAATGGCCAGATATCAATATTGCTAAAATACCAGCAGGTTCTGCGAACACATAACATGAGCTACATGCGTGCTGTTGTACTTTTTTATTACAGTGTTCATGAATTATGTAACGAATGATTATATAAAGCCACACATGTAGAAAGTTGCTTTACTTTATGAAGAGCCTTTGCCACGTAGTTTGTAAACACCCAGTATCTCATACAGTCATCTGATGTGTCAGTCCGCATCCTTGTTTCATGTTTAAATCAGTAGATTGGCGTTATATCAGCGAATTGTTGGATCTTATTTACTGAATTTCTTTATCGGCTGATTCTTGAAATACGGGGCAAAATATGTCCAATATGTTTACCTATTTTTTAAAATAGAAATTCGATTAATTTCTAAGTGTTTGATTAATTTTTAAGTCTAAATTAATCAAACACTTAGAAATGAGTCAAATAAACGCTGCGATGTTCTTCATACAAATGTACCATTTAATTTGGTTTTCTTTTTATGAAAATTATGATATTATCCCTCACTAAAATTTACAGCTGGTCATGATACTCTGAAACCATCCTGTATAATCCAAACATTCATTAATTCAGTCTATATTAATAATAATAATTATTTTTTTGTGACTTTTTTTTTGTAGTCTGATGTTGTGTACCCATACTGAGCCATACTATAAGCATGGGGAAAAAATAATGTTGTGAGAAAATGAAAGCAGGAGATATAACCCAAACGTGAATACTTTCTGAACAGAGTGCTTGGATATGTCCAAACTTCCTGTTTCAGCAGGAAATATGTCAAAACATCAGATAAATATGCTCATAGAAATACCTGTGCCTTTCTTATGTTTTTATTTATTTATTTTTTTGCAATACTGTAATGGTGTAACATGGATATTAAACATTGTGATTTTCTCTGGACCAAATGTTTCAGATGGTTGAAAAAGGGACAAGTCTTCTGAAGAGGATGGAGATCAGTGTGGCTGAAGCAGAGAAGAGGACCGGCAAGAATGCCGTCAACATGCAAGAGACTTATACGGTGTATCTTATAGAGACAAGGTTAGATGCTTCACTTTCTCAGTACTACAAGTCATCATTAAATCTATTTTCTAAATTCATGTTTTAGATCTTATCATGAACAATTAATTTGTGTATGTGTTTTATTATTTACATTTTATTTTTTTTATTTTTTTGCCCTCGTGATTTTTAATCTCAATCATTACTTGATCTTCCAGTGACATGATTTACTTCTCTCTGGTGACTTATGCTGGGCTTCTCCAAACGCCAGCCCTTTCTTATAATCGATTGCAAGCATTAAGCATTAATGCATTAAGATCCATCCTGCCTTCATTCAATCATCATCTGATGAATTATAACATGCATTTGGATTTTCGATTGACGTATACCATTTATTCTGTGGTTGAGCCAATACTATACAGAAATTATTAACTGAATAATTGTTTTTAAATACTTGAGTGTAGTAGCAAGCAACGTAAACCCTAACATGTCAGTATTGCATGTGTTCCTTTTTTGACATGATAATGAAGGTCAGGGGTTTGGATGTACTTAGATTAGAGATATGCAAACAATGTACCTGTAATAACAGCTGGAATTATGGAGCTAATGAAACTAATTGTTTTACGTTATATCGAGTAGTAATATCGTTTGGTTATAATATGCATTTTCTTTTTGAATATGAATGACTAGCTGTAGATAAGGTCGGTTTACACATTGATTTTTCTGACTGAACTATGCTCACGCTGTACTAGCATGATGAAATGCAAAACATCAAAGTGTCACGGTACACTAGACCAGCTCAGAAACTGTGGAAGCTGGACTGGTAGAGACCATCGGATTTCCTCTCTTTGCTTAAATGTTTACACTAGACTTCTTTTTCCTGTGCCTGGGTCTGTCACTTTAACATGTTCTTTCGACATCAAATAAAACAAAACAGAACTATCCCACTGGACAGGAAGTGATATGAAGTGTAACTTTCACCTCTCACCCCGCCAAGGTTTGCGTTGGAAAGTGGGACATGTCATTCTGGAGAGGGTGATGAGTCAGCGCTTCAGGCAGATGTGCTTTGTCTGTGTTTCCAGCAGGGCCAAACACGCATGCTGGCCAGAGTGCAGTAACATATTATCACATGATTCGAAAACAATACTTAGTGGTCAAACTCATAAAATCACTGTCTGCAACCAAGACATGTTCAAACATGTTTTTTTTAGTACCGTCTTAAAACTGGAAAAGCACCCAGAACTAGATTTTTACATTTTCAAAATCATGAGAATGGAGCTTGTTCATGCAAAACATTGCTGCCGTGTTGCTTGGGTGTTGTGGGTGGGATTTGCTATGCTGTTTCTTGAGCACCAAATCAGCATATTAGAATGATTTCTGAAGGATCATGTGACACTGCAGGATCATGTGACACTGAAGAATGGATTAATGGCTGCTGAAAATTCAGCTTTGCCATCACAGGAATAAATTGCATTTTAAAGTATATTAAAACAAAAAACATTTATTTTAAATTGTAATAATATTTCACAATATTACAGTTTTTACTGTTTATTTTTGCTAAAATAAATGCAGCTTTGGTGACCATAAGATGCTCTGATTAGTTTTTAATCCCTTGGGATGTGTCTAGCACCAGTTTTAGCATGTTGCTATGTGTTTGCTTAGGTGTTCTGGGTCGTTGCAAAGATATTATGATCTCTATGGCTCAAGTCCCTCCTTCTGGGTTTATTCCCCTATTTTATTGTCCCGCAAGGAAAATCACAAGTTTGATGGCTTGGAAATGTAAAATCATATTTCTGCTCAACAGGCTGCATGATTTGAGGTATCATTCATATCTGTAGCACAAACGGTATGTAACTAGTTACATGCACGGGGTTAAAAGGATTTGTTCAAATCCCTATCCTTAAAAATATATAAATGGTAGTAATCGTGATGCTTGCATTAGCATAAAATTCTTGCCTATATTGATTCTTTATACATGGAGATAACTAAACAGTGCTGTATTGTTGCCCGTTCCCATAAAAGGAAGCACATGTTTTTGCAAGGACCATGTGGAAGGCATACTGCACACGCACACAGTGGGCTTTAGAGAGCAGTTTGGTGCCGCTGATCTTGGGGAAAGTTGTACAGAATGCCTGTCAGCCAATCCGCCCCTTCCTTGTGCTTTGATTTCATCATGGATTATTAGTGAGGAACACATTATGTGCTCCCATTTCTTCCCTGGAGCCCCTGGGATGTTAAGCTCTTATTTCAAAGTCTACAAGTTTTTCGTCAGTGTTTCCCCCCTCATGTATATTTCCTTCTCTGTATCTCTAATTTTCTTTTTTTTTTGCATTTTTCCATTTGTATTATTCAGGACTCCAACAATCATAAAAATATCAGGGAATTTTTTATTTTTTATTTTTTTTACAAGGTAAATAATATGTAAAATAAATATTTACTTGGGGAAAAATAACTATATTATAAATATTATGACGTTATATTGGCCAACTTTTTGATCTGTCGACCACTAAAAAGGAACGACTGGAAAAGCCATTGAAATTCATTGGTCAAAAAGTTGTGCCTGATTATTGCACAATACGAACTGAGTAGTGACCCTGCAGAGATGTTTAATTAATGCAGGCGAGTTCATATACATGCTCCTACACTGCAGTGTGATTTAGTGGAGTTTGGCTCCTAAATTAGCCACACTCATGGCTTCATGCACTGGGAATTCAGCAAGATTACACAGCGCCGTTAAACCTTTGGCATGTGTTTGAAAAGGCCCTTAAAATGACTGCTTTCATAAACTAGAACTTGAAACCTCATAGATCTCTACTCTGTTTATTTCAGATTAATTTTATTTAGAAATTAGCCTAAACTGTTAACCAACTCCACATTTTATGATGGAAGTGTTTTTAATATTTTTTTTGAAGATTTTATATATATATTTATATATAAAGAATTTTTTTTTTTTTGAAAAGAAATGAATACTTTTATTCAGCAAGGATGCATTAAATCAATCAAAAGTGACAGTAAAGACATTTATAATGTTACAAAAATTTCAAATAAACACTGTTCTTTTGAACTTTCTATTCATCAAAGAATCCTGAAAAAAAATATTGTACACAAATATTTTGTACAATTGTAAACAATAAATGTTTCTTGAGCAGCAGATCAGCATATTAGAATGATTTCTGAAGGATTATGTGACAATGAAGACTGGATTAACGATGCTGAAAATTCAGCTTTGCCAACACAAGAATAAATTACATTTTCAAATATTTTCAAATAGAAAAGTCATTTTAAATTGTAATAATATTTCACAATATTACTGTTTTTACTGTATTTTTAATTAAGTAAATGTAGCCTTGGTGAGCAGACGAAAGTTCTTTTAAAAACATTAAAAATCTTACTGATCCCAAACTTTTGAGCGGTAGTGTGTGTGTGTGTGTGTGTGTGTGTGTGTGTGTGTGTATATATTTATATATAATATAATATAATATAATATATATATATATATATATATATATATATATATATATATATATATATATATATATAATTAAATTTCATTTGCATTTCTTTAAGTTTCATTCTGCTTCTAAAATTCGTTAATTTATTGTTTTTAGGCCTGTGGATGCTGCATCAGAAGGGAGCAATCCTGTCCCAGATTCTCTCTGGAGGCGTTACAGTGAGTTTGAGCTCCTACGAAACTACTTGTTAGTGACCTATCCATTTGTGGTGGTTCCGCCTTTGCCTGAAAAACGGGTATGTAAACAAGATGCTTTGGTTACTGCTGCTTGTAAATACAGTTTGCCTTCATACACTGTAACTTCATGCTTTGTACAACAGGCTGAATTTGTTTGGCACAAGCTGTCAGCAGACAACATGGACCCTGACTTTGTGGAAAGGCGTAGGGTTGGACTAGAGAACTTCCTGCTTCGAGTGGCCTCGCACCCAGTCTTGTCCAGTGACAAGATCTTCTATTCATTTCTCACTGAGGTAGAGAGCTCTCACTAAAGCTGTCAGGACAATAATGTTCTTCTGATGTAAAGATTTGTAATTAATATGTAATGTCTAATTAAATGTTAAATGTAATTAATTTGCAATTAAATGTTTTTGTAGATTTGTAATTAATTCATTTCTATCAGCTTAGTTAGAGAGAGAGATGAATTAATAACTTGGTAGCCACATATGCAGTACCATTTTCTGAAAAAGACATTAAATTAAATATAAAAAAAAAAACTTTAACTGGCATTTCATGCTGATAATGCCCTTTGTCAGTGTCAGAAATTGCATCCTTTCTCTGCCCCACAGGAAAATGGTTGGAAGGAAACCGTGTTTGAGACAGGATTTCAGGCGAAGGTATATCAGCACTTTCCAGTTCATTGGGTTCTTTCTCTCCTTAAACATCTAGCCATGACTTTACGATATTATATAAACGTTGTTTATATATCGCTTCTCACCATAGGTCAATATTCATATGTTGATATGAAGCTGACTAAATATGTGTTGATTTCAAATAAAAATTGTGTGAAGTGACTGAATTGCTACTGCGGTGAGGAATCTGTTATCAGTATGCTGTAGTTTATGTAAACAGGCACAGGAAGTCTGTTGGACCGTTCTGGATCAAACACGAAAGAGCAGCAGTATTTTATGTCGGTGTATATTATTGCCATATTGCAGTGTTTATCTGATCTCAGTCGTTTAAAAAGATTGTTGTAAGGAGTGGCTGTAATCCTGCTTTACACCATCTGAACAAACAAAACCCAAACATGAATCTGTCTGTCAACATTTGGCCTGTGTCCTCCTTACAGGCCGATTCGAGATTAAAGGCTTTAAATGCCACATTCAGAGTGAAGAACCCAGACAAGTAAGTCATTTTTGCAAACCGTGTTACGCAGTGTCATGAAATGCATAAAGATATGACCGTGCTGTTTGCTAACCCTGAAACTAACCTTGACCTGTGTGTGTGTTTCACAGGAGATTTGCAGAAATGAAACACTACGGTGATGAGCTGCAGTCTGTTATTTCGCAGCTGCTGAGAGTTCGGGCGGTGGGTGAAAACAAAGTCAGCACAGCCGAATATGCAGCTCAATCTATTAGAAAAAGTCCTTTCAGTCCAACAAAAGTATATATTTGGTGTTATTAAGGATGATATTTGTAAGAAAATGAATTCTGATGATTTTATTAACAATAATTGTTTACTAAAGAAAAACATGACTATTTTAGGCAACCTCTTTAATTTTTTTCAAAGTATCTAAAGTATAAATCTGAATTTAATATTTGGTTGCATTAAAATCATAAAGTGAATAATTTCACTTATTTCAATAAGTTCAACAATTTTTTTCCCTTTTTTTCTTTTTCTTTTTTTCTTTTTAGAGAGCAGCCGATCGCCTGTATGGAGTCTACAAAGTGCATGGAAATTACGGAAGAGTTTTTAGGTAATATTTTCATTAAAGGGAACAGTTCACTCTGATATGAATTATTTGCTTGTCATGTTGAAACCCATATGACTTACATTTTTTCCCTACGGAACACATAAAAGGGCTTTTCACACTGCGCTTAACCCCGGGTTATCGACGTTCTAAACACCGCTTTTAACCCTGGGTAAAGGAGCATACACACTTGTAATTTAGATGCGGGGTTATAAAACCCTGCTCTGTAGCACCACTTTTGTGGTGTTAACTTCGCATTGCGGTGCCAAACTTGTACAGTGTGAAATGATGCAGTGTTAGAATGTTACAATGATGCTTAGCAACCGACAACCAATTACGTGACATACATTCACGCGCTTTGGACAGTCATGGAAACACAGCACGATGTATAAACAGTTGTTACTGCGTATGATAGGAAAAATGTCAAACAGCAATGAAAAACACGACCATCATTGAAGAAGAGACCATCATTCTTACCTTTTTATAGTTCGAAAAGTTCACTCAGAAAAAAAACTTGAAATTACAGTCAGCAATGTGTAATATGAGGATGCGCAGTGCTAGAGCCTTGATGTAAACAGGACACGTGCTGCATTTGTCCAGTCAGTGACAGTGACACTGACACTGCAAATATGCAGATAATGACTTTAACCCGGGGTTTAGGATTATGCATTGTTAAACGGTAGCGTATGAATACCCAGCATTAACTGTCAACCCTGGGTATAGTATGAGCAGTGTGAAACGTGAATAAAAATAACCCAGGATTCTGTTTACTAGGGGTTTAGAATGACCCAGGGTTAACTATTTCAAGTGTAAAAAGCCCTAAAGAGATTTGTTTTCCATATAATGACCATGTTTACATGCATTTCATTATCCGATTAAGGTCCCAAAAAAAGACTGTTTAGGTTCCTGTCAGCTAATAAAACAGTAGCACATGAAACCTATGTACTCTACCGTTAAAACGTTTGGGGTTAGGAAGATTTTTTACTTTTTAAAGAAAAAATAAATTAAGCAAGCATTAACTTGATCAAAGGTGAAAGTAAAAGCTTTTACATTTTTACAAAAACATTCTATTTCCAAAAAGTGCTGTTCCTTTTTATTTTTATATTCATCAAAGAATCCTGAAAAAAATGTATTGCTGTTTCCACAAAAGATATTAAGTAGCAAAACTGTTTTCAACATTGATAATAATAAGAAAAGTTTCTTGTGCACCAAATCAGCATATTAGAATGATTTCTGAAAGATCATGTGACACTGAAGACTGGAGTAATGATGCTGAAATGGTGCAGCCTTGGTGAGAATAAGAGACTTCATTCAAAAACCTTACAAAAATTTTGGACGGTAGTGTACATTTATAAATTTAGCAAACTTAATTCCTCTTAATTTGACCCAATTCTGTGTGATGAATTGACCAGATGGTCCAGGTTTTATCTCACAATGTTACAATCACAATAATGTACCCTCATTTTGAAAAGAACCAGGCATGTTTTATAATTTGCTCTGTGAACTGTTTTTGTGAGAAGTATTTTTGGGATAAATCTTTTGGGTTGTGATTGTGTAGCTGCGGTCAGCTGCAGTGGTTCAATGTGAGTCTTTGTTTGTTTTGGACAGCGAGTGGAGTGCCATTGAGAAAGAGATGGGAGATGGGCTGCAGAGCGCCGGCCATCACATGGACGCGTAAGTTCACAGCACATGCAACACAGACGAAGTCTGCTTTATGAGCCATTCTCATGTACCTTTATAGGATTAGTGCGAGATTTTATTGCAGCTGGTTTTGGTTGTATTTCTCCTACCTGGGACGATCCCGTTACCCTCCAAGAGCTCATTGAGGGACCTGAAATATGAAAGTGCTGTATGATACACCCCAGGACTTTCCTGTGATTCTACATGTGTGTGCTTCTGGTACTGAGCTGTAAAACACATTTGCCAGATTGATCTGAATCCTCTCATATTTCCATTCACGACCCCCCCTCATAACAAGTAGCCAGTAAGATGAGCCCTTGGGAGGCTCGGGTTTTGATTTTGCTGGCAGACCGCGCTGTGAATCTCCGGGAGCCATGGCCAAAACATTTAGCGCTGTGTATATATATATTTTTTTTTCAACGTTATGATTATGATGATGTTATAAAAGGGACTCTTTCGCAGTAGTGTCCTTAATGAGTCTTTAACCAGCCCCTTTCATTTCTATACTGGTTTTGTATTGCTGGTTTCTCTGATGGATTCCAGATTGCTGTACTTGACAGAAAGGTCAAAGGTCAGAGCCAATGCACTGCTTGTCTGTCTCAGCACTGAAAGAAACAACCTGTCCATCATCAGCACACGTTTGGGCAGCTGTCAGACTGTTTTATGGATCATGTTGTTCACCTATTCCCAAAAATTCCTCAAAATACCCCAAACTGGCTCTGCTGCGGGTTTGGCGTTAGTTCCACAGGCTCTACGTATGATTTACTGAGGATAATACATGTAGTTTCACCAGAATGCCAGTGTGTGACGTTAGGATGTGGGCGGTATGACCAAAATATTATATCATGGTCATATAGTTATTTTTTTACAGTTATTTTTTACAGTTAGTTATATTTTTCTTGGAAACTCAACAAAAAGTGGTATAATACACATGGTAATGCCTATTTTGTGAATTTCAGTGAATTTAAATTAAAAGTACATCATCTTATTTGATTATTTTATCTTTTTAGTTGGAATTTAATGGAAACAAATGAAAAAAAAAAATATTTATAACCAAAGATCTAGCATTAGTGCAAAAACAAACATTACGTAACATTGAGTTAAGTTTTCAGGATTGTTTGATGAATAGAGAGTACAAAAGAACAGTGTTTACTTGGAAAAACAATGTCATTATAATGTAACATTATAAATATCTTCACTTTTGATAAATGTAATGCGTCCTTGCTGAATAAAAGTATATTTCTTTTTTAAAAGTGATTTCTTTGAACAAAAAAAAAATCGTAACCATTCTTTTGAATGGTAGTGTACACACACCTGTGACATTATCAGGTGAAGTTCACAGACATGTCAACTACTCTTTTATCAGCTGCTTTTGTATATTACAGGTACGCTGCTTCTGTAGATGATATTCTAGAGGAAGAGGAGCATTACGCTGACCAGCTGAAGGAGTACCTTTTCTACGCAGATGCATTAAGGTACTGTTTTAGTAGCTAAAATTTCCTTAGTTACCTAGAGAGTTCACTCAGAATGAGAATTGTAATAATTTATTGCCAGCTTCTTTCAAGAGGACCTATTATGCCCTTTTTCAAAATCTTGATTTTGTTTTTGGGGTCTACTAGAATAGGTTTGAATTTTCAAAAAAATATATACATATATTTTTCACATTTTACATCACCTCATGAGAGGGATTCACCTCTCTTCCTAGTCTGTCAGTAACACTCTATTTAGTTCCTGTCTCTTTGAAGCCCCTCCGTCCGAAAAGCGCAGTGTGCTCTGATTTGGTCGGCTGGAAGAGTGTGTAGTGGTCAGAAGCTTTGAGCGAGTTTCGGAAATGTCATGGTCCTTACCATAACTGCGAGTTTCAACGCACAATTAACGCAATGCAACCAGGCCTTGCCCCTTTTTATTGGGTATGCCTTGGGCGGAAATTATTTAAATGAGGGATATTGTGACGTGAAGAAGTTCAGAAGGAGTTCAGAAACAGTGCTTATTAATATAGAGAATAACTCTCATTGGAGTGGACTTTGTGCTTTGTAATTTTGCAGACCTTTTTCATGCTCAGACAGCAACATTACACACTAAAGAAAGCTGAAAAAACCCATAATAGGACCCCTTTAAATGTAAACTCAAGTAAACTAAACACAAGCTGTTATAACAGCGAGGTGAGGTTGATTAGAAATGTACATTTTGCTCACACTGCACCCTTCCCTGAACTCTTGGGAGTCGATAGCCTCCACTGGCTGATAAAGTTACACGCATGCAACTTTTTGTACACTGTTTTCTCAAACCCCCGTCAGTGCCTGGTTTTTCTGAAAGCGATCATGCTGCAGGTCACCTAGGCTTTCAGTTTAACAATTTCCATAAGAAACAAGGAGATTATCTGCTTTTTTGGTTGATTTTGTATATTTTGTGGTTAATGTGTGTTTTCACAGGGCAGTGTGTAGGAAGCATGAACTGACACAGTATGAACTGGAGATGGCCGCCCAGGATCTGACCTCAAAGAAACAGCAGCGGGAGGAACTCGCCACTGGGGTCAGTGTCCATTCAATCACATGACAGCTCTCTGAGACAGAACTCCACATTACCCTCCTTATGTTTGGAATGGGGGACTTTCCAGCATTTCTTAATGTTTTTATTCCAACTCAGGTCCATGTCATATCAAAAGAGGAAAAAATAGAGAGACAGTTATAAAACGTGTATAACATATAAAACATTTTAGTTTGATTTTCCACTTTGGAATGTATAGGATAAAAAAATAAAAATTTGAATGTAAAATAGTTGTATATTAAGCAGCATTTACTTTTGGCCTGCAGCCCTCGATAAAGTTAGATTTTTGGCTCTTTATAGTAAAGAATTTGGCCACCTCTGCTTTAGAAGGGTTCGAGTTTGCACACTACTGAGTGTTTTTAACAGTTTTACACAATTAAAATTGTGCGCCTTGCCATTTGGGTGAATAGAGTCCGCTGAGAATTACCTCATTGGCACATTTAACATGTAAACATTTGAGCTGCACAAAAAGCCAACGACATACATATCACATTCTGACCCGATTGGCTGATATGGCTAATTGCTAGGCCCGCTTGGCCAAAAAAAATGGGAGGAAAACGTCCATACTTCAGCTTTCTGCAAATAAACATTGGAGGAAGAGTGTGGCTTACTCCGGCCAATGGGTGTCATTGACTTTTCTTTTGCTGTGTAGACGGTACGGACCTTCTCTCTGAAGGGGATGACCAGTAAACTGTTTGGACAAGAGACCCCAGAGCAGAGAGAGGCCAAGCTGAAAATGCTGGAGACACAGATTGAAGAAGGAGAGGAACTGGTCAAAGAAAGAAACGAAGAATGCGAGTAAGCAGTGCACTATTACCACACGACTGAATTAAACCCTGTGATCATGGCCCAGCTGTCTTCAGAGACTTGATTTTATGCTTTTGATGACAAAAAGCAGTAAATGTTATCAGAAAATATTACTTAAATTGGGGGTTTATGAACTGCATCAGCTTCTCATTCTCTGCGGCAGCACAAAAATTATGAAATACACAGATATGCTCCAAATGCACATACTTTGCTCATATTGTTGCGGCCTCTGTGAAGTGAGGTAACCCCAAAACAGGGTTAACTATACAACTGAGTCAGTCTTAAAAATATGTTGATTTGAGGATGTAGCAGCTCATGTCTCAAGCTTCATTCCATTTCACGGCAAGAATGTTTCAAAATAGCTTTGTCTTTTTTTTGTAGCGAGTTTGTGAAAAGTGCATGGGTGGACATTGAAAGGTTCAAAGAGCAGAAAGACCATGATCTCAGAGAGGCTCTCATCAGCTATGCCATCATGCAGATCAGCATGTGCAAGAAAGTGAGTATGGTCCAAGCCAACAAAATAATAAATGATTTTGTTATAGACCTATAATGTTTTATAAAGACCTGATGTTTTTTTGTGGGCGGAGCCTACCCGGTGGCAGAAAATGACAGTTCTGCAGTAGCAGTCTATGGAAGCCACGGAATAAAAGAATAAAAAAGCTCATTTCGAGTTTATATCTCACAATTATGACTTTTTTTCTCTCACAAATCTGAGTTTATATCTCATATTTCTTAGAAGGAAAAACAGAATTGTGAGAGATACTCATTATTCTGTCTTTTTTTCCTCAGAATTGCACGTTTATATCCTGCAATTCTGACTTTTTTCCAATCAGAATTGTGGTATAAACTCACAATTGAGAGTTATAAATGTCGAACTGTGAGATATAAACATGTAAATGCAAGAAAAAAAGTCAGAATTTTGAGAAAAAGGCTATTTAAAATTATCTATGTAAAATTTTATAGGTTTAAAAATTATTTCATGCCGTATCTGCTATGTATGTATGTCCCCTATGAAATGCATATGTGACCCTGGACCACAAAACCAGTCTTAAGTCGCACAGGTATATTTGTAGCAATAGCCAACAATACATTGTATGGGTCAAAATTATCGATTTTTCTTTTATACCAAAAATCATTAGGATTTTAAGTAAAGATCATGTTCCATGAAGATATTTTGTACATTTTCTACCGTAAATATATCAAACATTTATTTTTGTGAGTGGATATGCATTGCTAAGGACTTTATTTGGACAACTTTAAAGGCAATTTTCTCAATATTTTAAATTTTTTTTTTTTTTTTTTTTTTTTTGTACTGTCAGATTCCAGATTTCAAATAGTTGTAAGTCGGCCAAATATTGTCATATCCTAACAAACCATACATCAATTATTTATTCAGCTTTCAGATGATGTATAAATCTTAATTTTAAAAAAATGACCCTTATGACTGGTTTTGTGGTCCAGGGTCACATATGTGAATACTATTTAATAGACTAATCATTGCAGGTTTCATCAGTCCAGTCTGTGACTTGCAACATAAACGTCTCCGTTTAGCTTCAAAGGGCGTCTTCAGCGACGGTATTCTATGAAATTGTAGACTATATTTTTTTGTGTACCGATTCTGACATCCAAAGGCACAACAAAACATTTTTCTCTTATTCTGTGGATTTTGCCCATTTTCCTCCACTTGTCACCGCGATTTTTCTGCTACCGCTATGCGCGCGCAGCTGCAAGTGACGTAACTGTGACGTCTGCTCCAAATTGGTCTATTGCAAAACAAGCAAAACCCCTGTCTCTATACTGATCAGACTATTTATAAGGGAGAAGTTGCATTAAAACACAAGCATGCTTTGTTTTAAGGGAATTCAAGTGTGGAACAACGCTAAAGAGTGCTTCAGTAAGATGTGAGGGCTCCAGCCATGACAAGCAGAACACCAGGAGGCCTTGGAGATGTCAATCCAGAGAAGCACACACTCCTAGAGACTGACCTTGGGGACTAAAGTCTTCCTCTCAATCCTAAACTTTTGTCAGCCTCTTGCACCAGAGGCTTTGGTGTAAAAAGGTATTGAATAATATTGACATACACTAGTTTCAGTTTCAGTCCAAGTAATGAATGAATGGGGTGCTGTTTTATTTATTTCCATGTTCACCAGCCAGATTTTAGATCTGGTTACTTTTGTGACTGCACTATTTCGACCTACACAAGAGTTTGTGAAGGTTACATACAATTAATGACTTAACACTTCAGACAGAAACAGAAGAACAACTTAATTAAGATTGATTCATCTTGAACTATGGAATGATTTCTTTATAATTTTGTCTATTTTTTTCTTTTTTAGACTATATGCTTTTTGATGCCAGTATGTTTGCTAAAATGATTCCTTTTTATACTTTCCATTATCTTTTTACTACTTTAGTTCACCATAAAACACAAAAGCACAGATTAAATTGTCAAGGCAAAATATAAGGGTTGGTTTTGGGAGGAAAAAATTCTCAGTGAATCCAGCAGTTCCATTTTTATCATACCCCACACCCCTCCCCATAATGGTGGTCTCCCACATCTGGAACGTGTCCAGTTTCTGTGGAACATGCGAAATGATCTTTATCACCTGGCGCGGAGGACACCAAGAGTCAGATTTCCTATGAAAAGAAAAGTAACTGGTCTTATTCACATGCAAACTAAATTTACCCTGACGCCCATACAGCAAACAAAGTCACATAAATTCATAATATGCTGGTCTGTCACTTTTTGCACATTCAGACATGAAAAATAAGATGTTTATAACCACTGACCCCCTCCCTTTATATGGTTCAGTTCATCTGAGAAATATTAATATGCTGTTTATGCCTTTTTCAAAACTTAACTCTGCATATTTTCTTTGTCCACTATGAATGCCATATTTGTCATCTGTTATGATGAGTGGGTGGGTCAGTGTTTTGATATGAATCTGGCTGAAGGAATACGAAGGTCACAGGAAAAGCAGGATATAATAATTTCCCCATTTTAGAGCTGCATGTGTAATTCTCTCTGACCCCTGGTCATTCAGTTCAGTTTTTGGTTTATAGTGGAGCAGAGATAACCATTTTTGTATATACTGTTAAAATCATTGATGTATAACACTAATGGTAATGATAATAAAAAAAAAAATGCCATTATCATTTGGCTTGTGTTTTCATATGTTATGAGTGTCATATAGTTTTACTGTCTTGTCATTTGTCCACTTTAAATTTAAAATGTAATGCATCTTTATGATAGTCTTAGAAATCAGCAGAGATCATTTTTACGTGTAGTTCATTTTTATCATATTTCAGTTGATATAAAATGAGTATGAGTGGTAATGAAAGTACTCTTTTTATGTTGATGCATATGTATATCAGGATATTATTTAACCAAATATATTTAATCTAAACATACAAAATTAAATCAAGTTTAAATCTGTCAACCGACAAACGTCAGCTGTCCCTACACTAATTTGAGATGGGAGAAAGTATTGTAACAAGTATTTTTTTAAAAAGACATCACCTTTAACTTAAGATGTCAGTAGAGTGTACTGCTGAAAATGGTACATTTTTTTTAAACTGACAAAATTGTAGTAATCATGCTGCCTTTCAGCCATTTTCTCAGGAGGAACCTCTTTCTCCATTTGTTTCTGGGCTGTAATGCTTCCCTCTAGTGGTGTGTTATGTGAACAACTTGATATCACAGACCTATCTGAAGACAAGTGACATGGTGAATGTTTGGTTTTGTTTGAATTTGCAAGACATGACGGTTTGGCATCTGTTTCACACAAGCTTAACAAGTAAACACTCTCTGTCTTTAAAGGGTTAGTTCACTCAAAAATGAAAATAATGCCATTTATTACTCACCCTCATGTCGTTCTACACCCGTAAGATCTTCGTTCATCTTCGGGAACACAAATTAAGATATTGTTGATGAAATCCGATGGCTCGGTGAGGCCTCTATTGAAAGCAAAGCCATTCAAACTCTCAAGATCTATAAAGGTACTAAAAACATATTTGAAACAGACAGTTCATGTGAGTTCAGTGGTTCTATCATAATATTATAAAGTGACAAGAATACTTTTTGTGTGCCGAAAAACCAAAATAACGACTTTTCAACAATATAGTCAAAACACTGCTTCATGAAGCTTCTGAGCTTTATGAATCTTTTGTTTCGAATCAGTGATTCGGATCTCCTATCAAACAGCTAAACTGCTGAAATCACGTGACTTTGGCGCTCCGATTCACTGATTCGATTCGTAAAGCTCCGAAGCAGTGTTTTGAAATCGGCCTATATTGTTGAAAAGTCTTTATTAAGTTTTTTTGGCACACAAAAAGTATTCTTGTCGCTTCATAATATTAAGAAAGAACCACTGAACTCACATGAACTGTTTTAAATATGTTTTTAGTACCTTGGACCTTGAAAGTTTCAGTGGCTTAAATGGAGGCCTCACTGAGTCATTGGATTTCATCAAAAATATCTTAATTTGTGTTCCGAAGATTAACAAAGGAGTACAACGACATGAGGGTGAGTAATACATCACATTATTTTCATTTTTGGGTGAATTAACCCTTTAAAGAAGCAGTTACATTTTTTTTTCTTTATCCAGTTGTGTCTTTTATTTACAAATTGAGTCAAAAACCCAAAACTAACATTTTTAGCTTTAAGTGGCATTATTTCGCCTCTTCACGTTTATTTTAGGCCACTGTTTGTTTTTTTAATAACAGAAACTGGGAGTGTTGATATATTAAGTTAAACAGATTTATTTTTGAATTCTATATGATTCCAGATTATGCATGTTTTCCCCTAGTAATAACTTATCGTTGAAGTTAGTCTTTGAGTACAGTATAGAAAGATAACTAAGTTTTAGACAGGGTGAGATAAATCTGATCTGGTTATCTGATTAAAAATAAATATATTTATATATTAATATAAACCTTAATTATTAGCTGCATGTATTACATTGCTATAAATACATTTCAAACAGCAAGCAAACGCGACCTGCCACTGAGTCTCGGGTCCGCTGCGTTCCCACAATGCACCGCTGCGCAGCTGCAGATGGAATGTAGCTCGCTAGCATGCTAGCCGCAGCATCGCAGTAAAGTTTGACAAACACATCATGAGCGGCTCGAACCCGCCGCCAGCGCTTCACTGAAAACACATGCGGTATGTATACTCTTCATCCGCGAGGGTCTGCTTGACAGTCAGCCGTGAAAATGTTTGCAGTGCGGTCTCTGTGCGCGTGATGAAATGGCAGCATAGAGATAAATATCAGGCCGATTTTAAACTCTACATTTATGTATTAAAATACATTAAAGCCATTATTAAAATTCAGATGATTTATTAACCTCACGTCAAATTAAATGAGTTGCTGTATCTGTGATTGACAACAGGCAGCCGTGTTGTGCTTGAGTGACACACTGTAAACACAGTCATGTACTTTCAGTTTATTTTGTGATTCATACACGAGTACAAGTTTGCATGCACAAAGCTAAAACTCGATTTTTGTGCCATTTAAATCATACGTTTATCCAGTTCATCTGTGTATTATATTTAATCTAGGTTTATGATTGACATGTCAGATGCATATGGACTATTCTGCTTTTTCCTTCTTCACCTAAACATCTAATGTAGTTTTCGTTTTGCTACAGTCAAGTTTGGCTTGCTCACTGGGTGCATTAAGAGACGATTAACTTTAAAGAAGCTTTGAAACAATATGTATTGTGAAGAATGCTACACAAATAAGATTGATTTGACAGTCTCTCTCATCTGGTTACATCTGTTAAGTACAAAGGATGCAGGTCATGAATAAAGGTCATCTTGTTCTGTGTTTCACACTGTTCATACATTTCCTGGTTTAGTAATTAATCCCAATCAGGTATGTTTGTAGATATGGATATTATTACTATTAATATTTATGAGGTCAGTGACATTGATTAGAAAATTACAGCAGGGTTCAATGCGGTTCTAATATTTTTTTTTTTTTTTTTTTTTTTTCAAAATGAAGTGAAACATTGCTTTACTCGGAATTCAGTCTAAAAAGCCTTAGTGGTTTTCTGAAGTTTGAAACAGAAAAATAGATATGCTATTGTTTATTGATCAATTATAGGATGTTAAGTTGGACGATTAGTTTTATGTCACTTTTATTTATTTATATAGTGCTTTATACAATACAGATTGTTTCAAGACAACTTCACGGAAATAAACAGGAAAATAGCAGTGTTAATGTTGCAGAGTTAATCAGTAATGAAATAATTCAGCTATAAAGCAGCTCTGCAGAAAAAATAGTGTCATTGTTCATCTAACTGTAGTTCAAGCTTTTGTGTTTTCATCCAATAGTGTCAGTACAGTTAGATCAATAATATTTTCTGTATATTTATTGTCTTTTAAGTCCCATTAAACCATTAAGCAATTATGTATTACAAACCAATTTGAGTCAACTCATCCAAAATGAGGTGTAAAAACATGAATCTGACATAAAAAGTCAATAGTGCTTCCTTATTAAATTAGTTTATGCTCCAGTGGCAATTCTGACAATGACTGTTCAAGACATGTCAAGTCAGATTGGGTCATTTCTTCTCTGCCTAGCAGGTGATGAAAATGTTTTTTTGTTTGTTTTATGTTTTTTTGCTTGATTGTGCATACAGGCTAGACCAACATTGGGGTCCAAAAGTCTGAGATCACATTGAAAATATCCTTCTTTTTTTTTCTTTTTTTTCATTTATACCTGCAAATAAAGTTTTAGGATTTTGAAAAGGTCATATTTCCATTTTCTCAAATTTTGCTGGAGAACATGGATCATCTGGTTCTGCAAGTGCTTGTCAAAAGGTTTGTTTTCTTAAAACTTGTTGTTTCTCTCAGTCAGGTAGACAGAGGGGAGGTGCTGTGAACACAACCGTGTTGACTGCTGATAGGAATCCCTATGTTGGTCCTGTCTCTTCCTGTAGCTTCAGCTCAACTGCTCAGCGTTCAGCGATGAACATTGATGACAAGCTGGAGGGGATGCTTATGAAATGTGGCCCTGTGGGGCTTCACCACTCATCCAGAGGTTTGGGACCCTCAAGGGTGGATGGAAGAGGAAGAAGAGGCAGTTTGGATATGACACTTGGGGAACGGAGCTTGGCTAATCATCCCCTTTTGGCAGAGGATGATGATGACGATGATGATGATGAGGACCTGGCAGGTGGAAGCCTGACCTCACATGATCTGATATCCCAGGATGACCTGATGGTGCATGAGGAGACAGTGAAAAATGATGGACAGGATGAACCAGCTTTCTCACAGCGAATCTCCCATAAATTACATTATACCCTCAATATGCCAGTAAGTGTACATCCATTTGAGCTGATTAAGAGCTAATTACTGCTCTATCTATCTGAATTCAGTAAATTAATTTAATGATTTTTGTTGCTGCTGCTTCTGTTAGGTCAATATAAAGCAGGAGATGAAAGTACCAGACTCACTGATTCTGAATAAAAAGGAGAAGAAACCGGGGAGAGACCCATCCGACTGTCACAAAAAGAAGAAGAGAAAGCAGCGCTCGCCTGCAAAGGTTTAATATAATGCATCTGCGATGCAATCTGAGCATTTAAGAAACAATATACTATTAGTACTTTAAGCGAGGGAAAACTTTACATTACAAAACAGTGGTGCAAAGGCTAATGTTTAAAGGCTAATGTTAATTTTCTTAATGTTCTTTTATGGTATTGGTCAGCCATACAGTGTTATGGACATACAACATCATGATGCTCCAAAGGAGCACAGGCATGAAAGATAAAGAATTGTATTTGAACTGAATTCCATCTTGATAGATTCTCACTATTAATGAAGATGGCTCCCTTGGACACCAGAATCCAAAATCTCATGTCTGTGAGCACTGCAACGCTGCTTTTCGCACAAACTACCATTTACAAAGACATGTCTTCATTCACACAGGTAAGTGTGTGGTGCAATGTGCTGGTCCTGTGGGAATAATTGACAAATAAAAAAACAAAACGGTGAACAAAAATATACTTTTTTGCAGGTGAAAAGCCTTTCCAGTGCAATCAATGTGACATGCGCTTTATTCAGAAGTACCTTCTTCAGAGACATGAGAAGATCCACACAGGTAAGTGTCATTTATATTTCTCTTCAGGGTATTTTAAGACTTGTATGGTGGAATCTTCAGAGTCAATTATCTATTTATAAATGTGGTCCATTGTAAGTCCCTGTTTTGTGGTACATCTTTATATACTGACAGGTAAAGAAAGACCAACTTGACTTGCCTAAATTGTTCTTTATATTGTTCATAATAGCCTGTCATGTCTCCCCTTTAGGAGAAAAACCATTTCGCTGTGATGAGTGTGGAATGAAATTTATTCAGAAATACCACATGGAGAGACATAAGAGGACACACAGTGGGGAAAAGCCTTACCAGTGTGACTACTGCCATCAGGTAAGGGCAGTCCAAAGCTTAAGGTGATGATACATGTGGCAACTTTTTGAGCAATGTTGCCATCAACGGGCAACCTGATGAGAGACAGGGCAACTAATTAGAGCAACGGACAGTTGGCTTGTTAGGCACTTTATTTCAACTTATCAAATATTTTCTTCATTTTTATTAAATATAAATGCCTTTCTGATCTGAATTGTGATAAGAAAAGGGAGAAGAGCGAATTTGGCAAAAGGCGGATTCGAACCTACGTCGATCGCGTCAAAAGCTAAATTCACGTGCTATGCGCCCTACAGCCTACACCACTACAAATGTTAAACAGATCGCGCCTTTTTAGTAGGTAACTGAAAACATTCAATGGCTAAATTACAGCCAACGCACATTAAATTGGACGCCTGTTGGTATTTTGAGCATTAAATTAGGTAAATTCCCTGTTTTGGGTTGACGCATGACAACTTACCAGCGTAAAAAGATATAAGTTCATTCTCCTTTTCTTCGCTCCACTGCCATTGAGGGCTCCATCTTGTTTGAATTTTTTTGAAATCTCCAAGCTGGTCATGTGATCGGCTGCTAGGAGTCTGATTGGAGAATTTCAAAAAATTGCCCATATCTAAAGTAACCAGATATAAATTTGTTGCTCATTCTCAATGGGAAAGTGCCCAAGCAACATTGCTCAAAAAGTTGCCCCATGTATAATCACCTTTAGATTCAATACTGGGCAATTAAAATTTTAGCATGCATTAAACAGACTGAAGCATAGTGATATATATTTTTCCTAACAGTTTTTCTCCAGAACTGACAGAGTACTGAAGCACAGACGAATGTGCCATGAGAATAAGGACAGGAAGGTGCAGAAAGCAGCTGCCAAAGACGGCCCTCTTCGCACCACAGAGAGCTTGGGCTTCTCTTTTCCTGCCAAGGAATTTACCCTTCCCAAGAAGAAACGTCAGAAGACCTCTGATAAAAATCGGGTCTCGCTCGCAAGTTCCACTATTGACAAAGTGGTTGAAGCTGGTAATGAAGAGAAGACGGAAGACCGACTCGCCAAAAGCGAGTGTCTTCCTCTTTACACTGTAGCCACCAAAGTGAAGGACGAGTATGTAGTTACAGATTATTCTGTTGAGCTCCCTGATTCCCCGCCTGGTAACAGGCATCTTGCAGGGGAAGAGTCAAACGATGAGATAATTAGTCCTCCGAAACTAGTGCTGAAGAAAATCGCCAGCAGGAGAGGTTTGAAACAGCAGGCTCTAGAACCATCCCAGAGTCTCTCTCCCTTGTCCTCATTCGAAGAGAGCAAAGTTACGAGATACACATTTGAGATTGTGGATAACAAAGGCCTTTTAGATGTCGAGGCAAATCCTGACATGGAGTCGGTTGACGCCCTACAAGGAGGACAAGCAAAACCAACCGGGAGCAGCACAAATTATGACGATGCCATGCAGTTTCTTAAGAAGAAACGATACCTCCAGGCGGCCACGGCTAACACTAGTCGAGACTATGCGCTTAACGTGAGCAGCATTGTTTCGCAGCCCTCTGTCACTCAGGCAGCTGTAGCGAGCGTCATCGATGAGACCGTTCCCGCTACAATCCTCTCTGAGACTCAGACGCTGAACGTGGAGATCAAGTCCAATAACGAGAAGAACGTTCTTCCAGACGAGGTCCTGCAGACACTTCTCGATCACTACTCCAATAAGGCCAATGGGCAAGCAGAGATTTCCTTCAGTGTGGCGGACACCGAGGTCACATCCAGCATCTCTATCAACTCTTCCGATGAGAACAGCCCCAATGAGGCTTTGGGAACCAGCTCACAAGCGCCTCCGGCCGAGAAGGCCAGCCTTCTGCAGGAGTACTCGAAGTTTCTCCAGCAAGCACTGGAAAGGACCAGTCAGAACGACACCTACCTGAACAACCAGAGTCTTACGTTTGTAAATGACAATGCCAGTCTCGCTGGCCAGCCTTTGTTTTCCACAGAGAAGCAGTTCACCTCCCCATCCCGGTTCAGACCAAGCATGAACTCTCCATTGAGATCCACCTTGGAGAAACCTAACTTTAGTCTTTTAGTAGATTCCCAACACTCCTTTTCCTTTTCAGGTGATGAGACAAATCCTTCCTCAGATTCACCGACGGAGGACTTCCTCGACCAAGTAACCTCTCCCAAAAAGACAGATGCGCAAAGCATCAGTCAGACATTTCAGATTGCTACATTTGACCAGAACTTTCGATCTCAATTCCCAAGCTCACGATCTGGAATTTCCTCACAGTTTAGCCTTGCCAGTGGACAAGTTAGCTTGAGAGGTCATGGAGGAACAGATTTTCCAGAGTTCTCTCTTGTTAATGAAACAAGAACTCAACTAACTTCATCTCCGGATGCTACAAGCAGCCAAACCTTTGGCTAAAAAAGAGCTTTTAATGATTTGAAGCATTTTAAAGGCACTTTATAGTTCTGTCAGTAAAGGCAATGTGATCTCTGTGCAAATACTTATGATTTTCCATCTTTAAGCTATCACGCATGTGTGTGAATTAAAGGAGTAGAGTGATATACACATGTTAGATTTCATTATCAGCATTCTAAAGGAGAGTATGAAATACTTTTTATGTGTCATTGCATTATTTGTGTATTACAGCTGTGTCCAAAAGTATTGGTTGTGACAAATTTTGTGTTTCGCAAAGTTTGCTGCTTCAGTATTTGTAGATTATTTTTTCATGTTTCTATGGTATACTGGAAAGGCTTTTATTCATAAAAAACTTTCAATATATACAAAGAGTCAACATTTCCAGTGATGACTCTGCTTCATAACCTCTGCGTTGCGCTCTGGCCAAATCCTGACTGATGGCGATCCATTCTTGCCTTATTAGTGCTCAGAGTTGATCACAATGTGGGCTTCTGCTTGTCCACTCGCCTTGTGAGGACTGACCACAGGTTCTCTATGGGATTAAGATCTGAGGAGTTGCCTGGCCACGGATCCAAAATTTCAATGTAATGATCTCCAAGCCACTTCATTATTGCTCTTGCCTTGTGACATGGTCCTCCATCATGTAAGAAAATGCACTGATCATCACCAAATTGCTCCTTGGTCATTGGGAGAAGTTGGTCTTGCTGGAAGTTTTGATACCTTTGTTTATTCCTGGGAGTGTTTTTGGCCATAATTTTGAGAGAGCCCACTCTCATGAAAAGCTTCCCCAAACATGGATGGTCTCAGGATGCTTCACTGTTGGCACAACACCAGACTCTGTTCTTCTCTGGACAATCGATTTTCCTGATGTCTCAAACAGTCAGAAGGGAGCTTCATTAGAGAAAACAACTTTGCAAAAGTCTTCTGCTGTTCAGTCCTTGTAGTGCCTGCAGAATTTCATTCTTTCTTTGGTTTTCTTGGAGAAAAGTGGCTTCTTTGCTGCCCTTCTTGACACCAGGCCATTGTCCAAAAGTCTTGGCCTCACTGTGTGTGCAGATGCACTCGCCCACCTGTTGCCAATACTGAGCAAAGCTCTGCACTGATGGTGACACGATTCCATAGCTGACTCCTCAGGAGGAGACGGACACTCTGGGACATCCTGAAGCCTTCACTGCAGTTGAACCTCCTTGAAGGTCTTGATGATCCGGTAAGTGGTTCTTTCAGGTGCAATATTCTTTGCAGCAATTTCCTTGCATGTTAGGCCATTTTGATGCAAAGCGATGATGGCAGCACGTCTTTCTTCAAAGGTAACCATTGCTAACACAAGAACACAATGATTGGAAGCACTTCTTCCCTCCTTTTTATAGCAATCGGTCTGCTCTTGTAATCAGAATGATTTTACCAACTAGTTTTTGTTCACAATTTCCCATGTGTTGATATGATTAGTGCAATGATGTTAGCTGGTAATTTTGTGCCAGGGCCAAAAAATGGTAAAAAAAAATTGTTTTTGTGATAAAGTTGGAAGCTTTGCGAAACACAAAATGTATGTCACTGCCAAAACTTTTGGCCATGACTGTACATATGTAGTGCTCGAGAATGCACTTTGGCTTGCCAAATTAGTGTTAGCCTGTGCATTTCCAAAATCAAGCATTAAAGCTACTACTGCAGTGCTGTTGTAGTAGTCTAAATTGGCTTCCCCAAGAGAAAATTTTACAAAGATCAGTTCCGATTTGGTCTTTTGTTAGTGTTCAGCTCTACTGCTGAAACAACAGGCTCACCGGACTGACCTAATAATATAGGTCTATAGAAACTACCCTAACTTAGCATTACAATCAATTTGTTTTGTATTTAATTAGTTTTGTAACATGTTGTCTGGAGAGGTACTGAAAGGACCTTACTTGAGTAAGGCACTTACCTCTGGGTTGTTCCTCTTTGTGATTAATGTACTTTTGGTTTAAAAAATGACAAGTAACATTTTTCACTCCCCTGTTGATGTAAGCTAAATGTATTTAATCTTTTTGAGCATTTAAATATGTTGGAATGTTTTTTTTGTTTTGTTTTGTTTTTTAATATATATATTATTTTTGCTTTCACTGCTCCCTGAAAGATTCTCTCCAAGGCACGTCTATTTCGTTTAGAGTAATCTGCAGGTTTTGTCATACTGAGTTTGTATGGACCTAGCCCATAATTCTATATAATGAGATTATATAGTCATGAAATATTGTTTGCACATTTCTCCTAAGGTTATTGGATCAAAACAATAGAACCATTAGAGACTGTCTTGCCAATCAGATTTGAGCTGAACATGGGGAACAAGTTATCTGTAGAAGTTTTGTTTTAACATATCCCGCATTTTGGGAATGCAGTTTTAGCAATTGTCCAGGGAAACGGCACTAACAGGTATGCACTTTTTCATCTGTTATTATCATTAGGCTGACTTAGTTCTTGACTCAATGGTTAGTGCATTTCATCACTTTGATTTTCATTTGTTCAGTCTGTTTTCTTGAGTTTCCAGATGCACTCATGATCTGATAAATACTACCCATTAAATAGCATGTTGAGCTCATGGGCCCTTTTTGTTATTGTTTTAAAGCACTTTTCAATACCCACCTTCCCTCTACATAATGTACAAATCTGATATAACTGATATCAGTCTTGAGTGAAATCAAGAAAGATGATTTAAGAATGTATGGCCTGAGATAATATTTTTATGATTTTTCTTTGTCTCAAAACACCCATACATTGATGTCTTTGCATCACTCGCTGTTACTTATTAGATTAATATAGAACAAAAAATAGTGTAATATTTGGTACAGTTGAACTAATATGTATATGTACACATAACATTTGTTTATTGCACATCTCTCTTTGTTAGCTTAACTAATCATGTAAATTAAAAGCTTTGTTTCTGTTTTCTCAGATTATGGAAATTTACCTGCTTGCCCCATAACTGTATCTTGATTAATCTTAGGTTTATGATTTTTAATAGTTGTATCATGCCAAGCTGTACACTCATTTGATTTCTTTGTAAATCATTTAAAAAAAAAAAAAAAAAAGTAAATTGTTGAATGGTTGTATGAACAATTTACACAGATTCGTTCTGCTCTGCTTTTTTTCATAGTCGGCATGTTCTGGGTGTCAAAGACATTTACTGTGCTTTTGATTATGGTTTATTTTATGTGCCTAAACATTCCTTTATTGTTTCTTTATTTTTACATGTTGTAAATAGGTTGTATATTTTAAGTTCTGCATTTTGCTGTTGGAGTGTAGTACATAGAGAGAGTGCAACAAGATTTAAGAATATTTGCTGCCATTTCGGTTTACTCATTCCCATAGTCCCTGATGGCTCTCAGCACAACTTTTGTGACAAAATCAAGTTTGTGTTCTTGTTTGTGAAATTAAAAATGTACTGTCCTCTCTATGGATTTCATCTGAATGCAGTTTTAATTATTACAATCTGATTACAAGAGCTTGTATGGATCTTACACCCTCAGAGGATGACTTTTTAGGATATTATTTATCATTTCAATATCATGTGTTACCTGCATTATAAATATTTAATCAATAATTACTGCTACAGATGCTCCAGAATTGACAAAAATGAAATGATAATTTAAGGGAAGATCGTAATGCTTTATTTTCATGTAGTAAATTGTGTGATGTTTTTTGTAAGCTCAGTTGCTGTAAGAAATACGGTCATAATCCATATCCAGACTCACGACTGTTGTCCTTTTTAATTGATTGGTTATTTTGAGCATCAAAATCTCATGGTGTATCTGATGGTGGATCATTGTTTTCTTCAAAGTTTAATTAGAATGGAAAACTGAAATGTTTTATTTAGTAAGAGAGCTCTTCTAAATAGTTTTAGACATTTAATTTTATTGGGGAGTGCATGTCCTCTGACTGTCTTTGTACACTGGTTATATTTTTATATGTATCCATTTTATTGTAGCCGAATTATTTCCATAGAATATACTCTAATGCAATACTTTGCCTAAGACTTGGAGAAAAAGTTCTGATTGGATGTTTTTGATTGCGTGCCTCTTGTTGTGTAATATTAAATTTCCAAATACATCAAGTTGTTGAGTGCTATTTCCTTGCGTCTTGATCCACATCACAGGAATAGTTTGCCCCTAAGCGCTACTGTGTGAATCTCATGAAACCAGTCAAGAAACACAAACAAAACAAACCAAGAAATATGTTTTTCTTACAGTTAATAGTCTTTATGACTTTAAGATTTTTGGTATTTTGACAGTTTCAGCACATTTCCTCCTGTGAGGCTACAAAAATGGTTTTAATCGTTTATGTATAGGGTTGATACATGGCTAAAATTAAAGTGATCTTATAGTGATTTTAATATGACTTTATATGATAAAAGTCAGCTAGCTGGTAATAGAAATGATCACAGAAAATGTCAATATGGACACAGAACAGTGAGGTAATTTACACTGAAAACACACACCTGAGGTGGCGCTGATAGAACACATTTGTTTAATGACGTTTATTGCACACGTAGCGTTTCCATTAATAACAGCGGCAAACAGACAGCTGTTAGGTTACTCAAATATATAACTTTACTGGCTATATTAAATAATTAGAAAATTAATCAAGCGATTTTAATTGCTAGCTATACTAAAACACTGTCGTGATCTGTATTCCCTCGAGGGAACAGTGATATTGAAAACATCTTACCGACGTAAGTTTAGTGTTTACATGACGTCCTCTGCGTAAACGAACCGTTTTTGACTAATGCGGCACAATTTAGTAAGTTATCTCATTATCCAAAAAGCAAAACTTTTTTAAAAATAATGTTTACTGAAGTTTAGGCCTACGTAAAAGAATAGTGGAATCTAAACGAACCGTTCAAAAGAATCGATTCACGGAAATGAGTTGGACCACTCAAGCACTCAGGTGTGTCCGTGGCTCTCTCACATTCTCCACCTGCTGCTGCATCCGGGAGCATATCGCGATTACAGGTATGTGTGCGATTGTCTTTATGATTAACCAAGGAATTTACAGTTCAACAATTTCACAAAACAACATTTTGTTCGTTTATTTAGGGCCGCTGGCGTTTTTGCACTGTATAACTTTGGTAAAACACAGTCAGTACCACACAAGTTAGTCACGTGAACTTCAAATACTTAGTTTGCCTTTTATCTTAAATATTTGAATGTTGTTCAAATGCTGAATATGATTTGCCTGTCGATTGCTAGTAGTTCCCAATGTGTCACATATTAACAGACAGCTTTTGTTGGCTTTAATGTATTTAAGCTACGTGGCCATCGCCTAGTTGGCAAATGTTGTTAAATTGCCTTTGTAAGGCAATGTTTGTATATACTAAAGTCTTTACTTTTAGATCCAGCTACTGTAATCTTGCCCAAGAGGGAGCATGAGTCCTCAAGAATTATTCCATGAAGACGCACAGGTAATGTCCTATCTGTAAGTTTTGCCATACAAATGGAATAAATGGAAAAGTTTGCAATAAATGAAAAACCATGAGTTCAAGACCTGTTATTTTTACCTTGGGTGGTGGATCTGACACTAATGGTGAATTATTTAGATTTGAGTGACACTGGTTTGTGTAGGGTTCCCAGAGTAATGCTCAACCTTGGTGGAAGGTGCAGCTCTTCGTCTGGGAACCTGTTCTTTTCGGCACCTGGGATGGAGTCTTCACTACCTGCATGATCAACATTTTTGGGGTGGTGCTCTTTTTACGGACTGGCTGGCTTGTGGTAAATTATGTTTTATTACAGATTTCCAGATGAATTTTGTGTATATGTGTATCAGACAATCTATTTAAATAACATTCCAGTCTTTTAGAACATATCTCATGTCTTTGCTGCTATTAAATGGGGATCAAATGGAAATGTTAATTCTCTTTTTCCATATGATCATCTTTAGGGTAACACAGGTGTGTTGCTGGGCATGCTTCTGGTGTCCATGGTGGTATTGGTCGCTGTGATTACGGTGATGTCAGGTGTCGGTGTGTGTGAGTGTTGCAGCGTGGGTAACGGTGGGGTCTACTCCATGATCTCCACTGTGCTCGGAGGGAGGGTTGGAGGAACTGTGGGGCTCTTGTATGTGTTTGGACAGGTGAGCAGCTCTACATTATTTTATATTGCATATACAGTAGGTGGTCAGTTCACTGATTCTAACTTTGGTGACAATCTTGTGTCTTGTTGGCAGTGTGTGGCTGGAGCGATGTACATCACTGGTTTCGCAGAGTCCATTGCACAGGTGCTGAGCTTACAGAGCATGTGGGCAGTGAGGGGCATCTCTGTGGCCGTTCTGCTTGGCCTTCTTGGGATTAATCTGGCCGGGGTGAAATGGATTATACGCCTTCAGTTGGTTCTGCTGGGGATTTTAGCTATGTCCACTCTGGATTTTGTCATCGGGACATTTAGTCATCTAGATCCAGGTGAGCTATCGTGAATGCCAATGACATCAGGGCTCATTTGCAATGAGATAAACCAAGAGTATCGAGTTCAACATGTGCTATGTATATTAAGGTATAGCTAGGTTTTGCGTTTTTAACTGGAAGTCTTTGATGAAACCAACACCGTAGATCCCATATTCAGCTTATATTCAGCAAAATGAAATGATCAATTTCTGGCACAGTCCTATATAAGTTCATGTATTTATTAAAATGCAAAATAAAACCATTACTATACCATAAAGTAGTGCTTTAGGAAGATATTCTTGCCCTGCAGTGTTGTTTTCACAGACCCTACAAAACAGTGCCTGCCTTTCTCATATTGACATTTCTTTCTTTGCACATTTCCTGGCAAACCTGCCAGACGAGGATATAGTTCAAGTCATTTTGTATGCTAAATTTGGTGTTCTTTTTCTTTTACCAGCATACATTTCTCTTATTTCTATAATTCTCTTGTTTCACAAGTTCTTATTTCTGTATTTTTATGTGCTTGATATGCATTTATTGTGGTAGTTGAAAAGTATTTGAATTCAGCTCGCAAGTAACAGAACATATTCACTACTGTTCAAAAGTTTGGGGTCGGTAAGATTTTTCTTTTTTCATATCAAGAAATCAATACTTTTATTCAGCAAGAATGTATTAAATTGATCAAAAATTACAGTGAAGAATTTTAGATAGTTACAATGCATTTCTATTTTAAATGGAAACTTCATTTGAGTCTTGATCTGTTTTCAAAATTTACAATAAAAATAAATGTTTCTTGAGCACCAAATCAACATATTAGAATGATTTCTGAAGGATCATGTGACAATGAAAGACTGGAGTAATGATGCTGAAAATTCAGCTTTGCCATCAAAGAAATATATTACATTTTAAAATAGAAATGTTTTTTTTATTTGTAATATTTCACAATAGTACTGTTTACTGTAGTTTTTGACCAAAGAATTGCTGCCTTGTGAGCATAAGAGGCTTCTTCTAAAAACATTAAAAAAACTTACTGAGCACAATTGAACAGTAGTGTATGTAATTCTATTTAAATATTATCTGTGTGACTATAGATATTGCTTGTATGTTCTCATTTAAAAGTTGTCCTCTGATGGTCATATGTGTTCTATATGTATATGTGTGTGTGAGAGAGAGAGTTGATCATACAGAACTCCAGTTATGAGGTCACGTGTCCTTGCAACAACTGTCCAGTAGGTGTCAGGGTAACATAAATGTAGCTTTGTCCCATGACCCAAACAATGCTATCCTGTGTGTTTTTAAAAAAGTATTTTTGATATATGTATTATAATGGCAATTTACATGTATTTATTATTTATCAGTTTCAGTTTTTACCATGAAACCATTTAGGCTTGACAAACAGTGCAAGATTTTGCATACCAGTTCCAGGTTGTGATCTGGCATTGACAGAATAAGCATTAAGCTAGTTAGACCTCCAACAACAGCTCTGCATCTGCTGGAAGGGGCGCACAAGCTTGCATGCTTATAGTCTACTAGGAATTTGTTAGATGTTATTCCAGTTTCTAAAGTTCTCCCAAGCTATAATCACAGATATTTGAGCTCTGTCACACATTTTATATTTTTAGGGCATTTAAATCTGCTTGTACTTAAAGTTTCACTGCATGAAGTGAGCATATGTAAATCATGAGAGAGGGTAAAATCTCTTTTATAAGACTATTATGGGGGTATACTTAGTTGTAAGTTCAATTTAATATAGGTTTATAATAGCAACTAATCTTCCTGCAACAATTTACATGAGATATCTAATAGTCACTTGCTCTAAGGACAAGTATGCAGGCATTCTTAGTCCATTGTAATTTTTTAATTTTTTTGGCTGCCCACTTCAGAGGAGGTCAGTATGTACTTTCACACTGGGTTTGCAGGAAATCCATCCCAACACTTCCTGTTCTCCTGATTACTGGTTTCCTGTCCAGAGAGGAGGCAAGACTCAAGGAAAGATGGTGTTCTCACTCTCGCTCTCTCTACAGAGAAAGTCACACTCGTTGGGTGTAATGGACTGAATATGAGACATTACCCTTTAACTGCTGCTACTGCGGCTGTCGTCTTGCTCTGATCTCTTTTAGGAGCTGGACTTGGGCTGCAGTGTGCACTGCCAGTGGGAAAAGGAGGTGCTGGTTCCTCCAGGTTTTTCCAATTAAGCTTTGTGGTTATAAAGTGATCTCACCATTGGCACAGCTCCAGGGGGTTGCACGATTTAGGCCGGGCGCCGCATGGGCTGGTTACCTGCCAGTGGCAGGAAAAAGGAGCTGCTGTGCAGATGTGTTTACAGTTTGATAATGCTGTTAATCACGTAGTCAAGGCCAGGTGGTCAGCACAAAGAAAGCTTCATAACCTTGATGATATAGAGATCTCAACACATCCATATTCCATGGCAATTTAAAGGGATATTTCACCCTAAAATTGGACTGTTTGTCTTTCATAAGCTGTATGATTTTCTTTCTTATGTGGAACTTAATAGGTATTTTGAAGTACTCTTCTTATATAATAATAGCGAATAAAGACTGGGGCTTTCAAGCTTTAATAAGGACACAAAACCACGTTAAAAAAATAATCAAAGAAGTTCATATGACTCATGCACTATATTGCAATACTTAAAGGGTTAGTTCACCCAAAAATGAAAAACGCGTTCATCAGCGAATATAAACAGAAACTAAACCATACATTCTTGATGAGCGAGGTCAAACCTCATTGCGTAACACACGACAATGATCCTCTCATGTCAAGCAAGCATGCTTGAGCTTACATTTACCATATCTGATGTGTGCGTTGATGAATGTTTATATGTGAATAAAAGCCTAAATTAAATCTGTTCATCATATAATGAAATATCTTCATTTGTGTTTTGAAGATGGCCGAAAGTCTTACAGACATGAGCCAGGGTGGTGAGTAAATGACTAACCCTTTAAGTCATTTGATAGATTTATTTGTGAGGAACAGACTGGCATTTCAGTCATTATTTACTGAAAATATTGCCCTCCAGTGAGATGGTACGACTGCGACCAAATTGAGTGAGTTAAAGGGATATTTCACCCAAAAATGAAAATTCTATCATTTACTCCCCCTAAAGTTCTTCCAAACCTGTATACATTTCTTTATGCAGTACCCCCCCCCCCCCCCCATTGACTACCATAGTAGGAAAAAAAAAAAATACTACTGCAGTCAATGGGGGGCAAAATCTGCTTGGTCTTTGTTCATGTTTTTCTATGAATGACGACACTCTTTATTATTTCTTTTTACTGGCACAAAGCTAAAATTGTATGACTTCAGAAGACTTGGAAATATAGTGCACGAGTCATATGGACATCATTAATTGTACATTTTATGGTGCTTTTTCATGTTTTGGAGCCTGAAAGTCCCAGTCCTCATTCACTTTGGAAGAGTACGTCTAGGATATTTAAATGATAAAGAAGGAGGTCACATATTGTTTTTTTTTTTTGTGAACTACGCATTTAAGGCCAACAAGGCTGAAGAAAGCTTAGGGGCTGAGCACATATCTTGGTTGTGAAATAATTCTTGGTAAAGGACATGTTTGAATTATACACCCAATCTACCATTGGGCACCAGTGTGCCTAGGCTCATGTAGCCAGAAGGGGAGAAGAGTGATGATTTTTTTTTTTTTTTTTTTTTTTTTTTTTTTGTAGTACTGCTACCTACTGCAATGTTTTGTCAAATCATTTGAAAATGTTATTGCTGGAAAAGGTGAAGAAAATGTGAGGACAATCCTCTAGAGTGTTCATACCATTGCAGTGAGCGCATTTGTGCTAGATTTAAAAAAAATGAGAGCACCTCCTAGTTCTGTCCCTTTCCTCCTGCCTGTTACCACATAAGAGGAGCTGTAAGAAGAGCTTTCCTACTGTAGACATTTAGACTGTTATTGTTGCAAATACTGTTGTTTGGAAGATATTGCTGTATTATAACACTTAGATTTCATGTGGAAAAAATGAAACTGAAACTGAATCATTTAACTTATCTCCTCAGAATTAGCTTGATTTTCACTCGCATAATAATTAGTTTTGTGAAGGTATGATGTTTGTGTTTTGTAGGATCTGCTCTGTTTTCCTCAGCTCTAAACTCAAAGACACTCTATTTAAGCGGCCAGAGTTGGACAGGAAACTGACATGCGCTCATAGTTTTGGGTTAAGGGTGTTGACCGGGCTCACCCACATTTTTGGCCTGAGACAAAAGAGCAGACAGGAAGCAGATCCGAGTTCTTCACTAGAAGAGTCCACATCATCACTTCCTCTTCCAAATCTTCAGATCAGAAGGACTCTCACTATAAATATCCAAACTGCAATCAAAATGCTTCGAAAGGTGGTAGGGAGGGCAACAGTAATGCCCCTGCTCTTATCCGCTGTGTCAGTACGGCCTGTACTTCATGCTTATATGAAGAAGTATGTTTTTATCTCAGGGAATGACATTTCTTTACATGCATGAGTCAATACACAATATATGCGGTTTAATTTTTTTATTGGGTTTGACACCAAACTGTTACATGTGCTACTGTTCAAAAATTGGGAGTTGTTTTTGAAAGTCTCACCAAGACTGCATTTATTTGAGCAAAAATAAAGTAATAAGTAATGCTGTGAAGTATTATTACAATTTAAAATAACTATTTTCTATTTTAATGTATGTTAAAATGGTATTATGGCAAAGTTGAATTTTACATATTCTTACATATTACATTCATATTTCAGGATTCCTTGATGAATAGAAAGTTCAAAAGCACAATTTATTTATTTTGCAACAAAGTCTTTACTGTCAATTTTAAACAATTTCATGCAATCTTGATGAATATTAGTATTAAATTAAAAAAAATCTTAATGAACCCGAACTTTTGAATGGCAGTGTAACTGAAGGTTGTTTAGATCAAGAGATGCAAACTAGACTACGTCAAAGCCTTTATTCTTGCACTTGCTATTCCAAAAACAGCTTAACATAGCTTTAGGAAAGTTCAAAAATCAAGATAATTATGTAAAGATAATGCATATGATGTGTTGCTTTTTTCCCCCCTACTTGTGTGTTATAATTGGAGTACTTTTATCTGTTATTTCTAAGGCTGCGTATACCTAAACTTTCTTTATGCACTTCCTCTCTTCCTCTTTCTCCTGATCATCTCTATTGTGTCTTATTCTCTTTCTAGCTCTCTCACTTTGTAGCCAAGAAACTGTGAAGTGTAGGAACAGGCAGGGCTTCTGAAAGGGTGGTGACTTCCTTTTGGATAAACATGTCATTAATCCAAGAGAACGCATTCTTTCCCATCACAAGATAACCAAGAGGGAAATGGATCATGCTCTTACATAGCCAGGGCCCTGTAGATCTCTCTCTGGATGAGTACCTCCCCCCTCCCCAACCCACCGCCATCTTTCTTTCTTAAGGGGCCTCAAGATAACTTAAAATGATTTAAAATAAGACAAAACTAGCATTAAAATATGCCAAAAAGACTAAAAAAAAACAACAACTTGAGGGCTGCATGATTTATCGCACGATACGAAAAATAACATTGAATTTAAATGCGATTATCTCTTAAACGCAATTCTTAGTGCGATTATGAAATCGCAAAGGCTGCGCTTTATTTTTTGTGTGCAGCTTATCAATGAAGTATGGCTCCAAATGCTAATCCATCTGAAAGCACTGCGAGTTTGAGTCGCTTATAATGTACATTTGAAAAGAGAAGCATTTATTAACATCTTGTCCAACAAAAGACAACATTTAATAACGTTTTTACTCCAAACTCACTTCATAACAACAGCTGAGCATCCTTCTGTGAATTGATGTGGCTTCTTACACAAAATAAGGCAGTCGTGTGTTTATTAGTCATGTTTATTCAATCAAAGCGTTTCAGTCTTCTGTTCTATTCAGCTACAGCGATATGATGTTATCTTCTTCTGCGGCAGGGCATATTTAGAGTTTCTGCGCAAGAACGCCCTCTGGCTTTCAGATGGAGAAGCATTTACTACTGCTCACAGAGCCTTACAGCTCTGACAAGCTGCGCATAAAATAATCGCAGCCTTCCCCAAATCACGTGCGGTTTAATCGCGATAAATCATGCAGCCCTAAAATTCGCCTCATGAGCAACATTTTCTTTTCTTTCAAGAACAAAGGTTCCGCTGGACTTGGAAAAAACCTGTGCATATCTCATATATATATAATATATATGAGGTGTCAAGTGTTTTTTTTTTCCCCTTCTTTTTTGGCCTTTGAAGTGGGGGGCCTTGGAGAAAATGTTAGCTTCGTGTAAGCTTTCGTGAAACAAAATTCTTTGCTGAAAATGCATTATTTGCTGAAAAATGTTCTCTCCTGTATCTTCATATTATCCATAAATGATATGTGAAAGATTATCAGTGAAAAACTACACAGCAAAATCCCCAGAGTTAAATCAACTCTGCTCAGATTACATATGGTCCCTCTCTACTTTAGAGTTAAAGTTAATGAGATAATTAAGTGATCTATTAAGTTATGATTGAGCATTAGTGATGAACACCTGCTGTTAACAAGCAGAATCACTGAAGAGAAACACAAGAACTACAACTGACTTCAGCCACAGCCTTAGATGAAATCAACTGAAGATAAAAGACATAAAATCTCTCATGATCTGATTAAACAACTCCACAAACAGCATGCTATCTCATTAACTTTAACTCTGCTTCAGTGTTATTTTAACTCTATGTAGAGACGGACCATATGTTCTCTGAGCAGAGTTGATTTAACTCTGGAGATTTTGCTGTGTATTTGTATTTTGGCCTGTTCCTCACACAAAATATTGTATGGCTTTAGAAGTTATGGAATATAGCCAATGAATTCTATGGACTACGTTTATGGTGCTGTTTTTGTTTTTCAATAATAAAAAAAATGATCATGCTGGTTTGGAATGACGTGAGGGTGAGTAAATGATGGCCGGGTTTATTTTTTGCATGAACTAACCTATTAAGAGCACCTATCTGTGGCATGTACTGTACGGTATGGAATACAAGTAATTGTACACAAGTATACAAACCATCTGAAATATACAGTGTCATTGCTATCCAGACTTTAATAACTGCCTCCCTGAGTGAAAATACCACTCTTGTGTGACGGTTCAGCAGAATGGTGATATCTCTCAGTACTGTTTACGTAAATGTTCCACGGCGCCTGTTCTTGGATTGTTTTGTTTGCCTGTGAACACACCCAGAGCTTAGTCCAGCATTCCCTCCATCATGTCCTCGGCACAGAACTATTGAACTTGGCATGTATTCCCAAGAAAAAGGCCGGCCCTTGGTTTGCACGCATCTTGGCGGGGCGTCTGTCCCCCTGGGTTGTTACATAAAGGGTGGCGACGGTCAGCCGCAGACACCTGGGGCTGTGCCTGTGCATGGCTATGGAGTCTAAAACTGTAATTTTTCAAACCAGATATCTGTCCAACATTACCCTATGGAACCACTCCCTTTGATTTCATGGTGAAAAGGGTTATTGTATCGGTGTGCGATAGATCAATATTGTATGTCATGGATGGCAGTTTGTGGTCTTGTACAGTGGAATGTTTTCTAGTAAATGTCGTCACCACATGAATCAAACTTGTGTTTTAAATGGATGCAGAACATGAATTCTTCTTCAGGAAGGTTAGGTTTTTTGAAATTTGTTTTTATTGTTATGAAATATTTAGACCAATCGGTCTTATTTTTCAAAAAGGCCAACATATTTCCTTTTGGTTTTCAAAACAAATATTTTAATTTACAGGAAAACATTTGTGTGTGTAATGTCTGTCACATATACTCAGTGGAGACTGCGGCATTTCAGAGATGGATCTGATTCTTATCATTGTGTCAGTGCAGACTTTTTCCATAAAGCACTTTAGGCAGACTGAAGGTTGCAATAAACAGTCTTTCCTAACATTGTTTTGTGCTGAATATGTTTATTGCAGAGCATGGATTCATTGGCTATTCGGAGGAACTGCTGCGTAAGAACACCCTGCCAGACTACACAGATGGCGAGACTTTCTTCACCGTGTTTGGGGTTTTCTTTCCTGCGGCGACAGGTGACTACACACATAAACAAGAAAAGTAAAACTGTGATATAACAACCACTGATTAAACAATACTATGCTGATATGAGAATTTATTTTTGCAATTAGTGAAGTTTACGCCTGTGTAAGTTACTTGAGTAACCTCAAATTCTTGCAGCTGTATGTTAGTGGCTGTGGTTTGATTTAGGATATAGACTTCCCAGAAATCTCTTTTTCATGTTAGAAAATTTTCATTTCGTAGTTAACACATTTTTGTTACGTAATGAGGTTTCACTCTGAGCCTGCATGGTGTCACTATATGGCGCCAGCAAGCCGCACCCAAAGTCTGCTTGAAAAGGTAGTCTTGGACAGGGGATTTCAAACCCTCTTCCTAAAATATAAAGGCAGCAGTGTAACTTTTTTTTTTTTTTTTTTTTTTTTTTTTTTTTTTAATGTATGAAAACCCATTTATATTGTGTGAAAAATACTAAGTGTGATATTACAAAGACAACAAAACATGGATGCTGCCAAGTTCATCCAAATTCTTGAGGAAAACCTACATCCCTCTGCTAGACAGCTGAAGATGGGCAGGTCATTCACCTTTCAACATGACAATGATCCTAAACATACCGCCAAAAGTACAACGCAATGGCTTAAGAATAGGAAGGTGAATGTCCTTAAGTGGTCAAGTCACAGTCCTGACTTAAATCCGATAGAAAATCTGTGGATAGACTTGAAGAGAGCTCACTACAGAATTTGACTGAACTTGAGCAATTCTGCGAGGAAGAATGGGCAAATACTCCCCAATCTAGGTGTGCAAAGCTAGTACAGACATATCCAAAAAGATTAATGGCTGTTTTTATAGCAAAAGGTGGCTGTACAAAGTATTAAAGGTGCCCTAGAATTGAAAATTGAATTTACCTTGGCATAGTTGAATAACAAGAGTTCAATACATGGAAATGACATACAGTGAGTCTCAAACACCATTATTTCCTCCTCCTTATGTAAATTTGATTTGTTTAAAAGACCTCCAAAGAACAGGTGAATCTCAACATAACACCGACTGTTACGTAACAGTCGGGATCATTAATATGTACAACCCCAATATTTGCATATGCCAGCTCATGTTCAAGGCATTACACAAGGGCAGCCAGTATTAACGTCTGGATCTGCACAGGTGAATCATCAGACTAGGTAAGCAAGTAAGAACATGGAGCGATAATAACTGACATGATCCATGATATTTTTAGTGATATTTGTAAATTGTCTTTCTAAATGTTTCGTTAGCATGTTGCTAATGTACTGTTAAATGTGGTTAAAGTTACCATTGTTTCTTACTGTATTCACGGAGACAAGAACCGTCGTTATTTTCATTTTTTAAACACTTGCAGTCTGTATAATTCATAAACACAACTTCATTCTTTATAAATCTCTCCAACAGTGTGTAATGTTAGCTTTAGCCATGGAGCACCATCAAATTAATTCAGAATCAAATGTAAACATACAAATAAATACCATACTTACGCGATTAGACATGTTGCATGACGAACACTTTGTAAAGATCCATTTTGAGGGTTATATTAGCTGTGTGAACTTTGTTTATGCTGTTTAAGGCAGTCGCGAGCTCGGGGGCGGGGAGCACAAGAATTTAAAGGGGCCGCAGCCTGAATCGGCACATATTTAATGATGCCCCAAAATAGGCAGTTAAAAAAAGGAATAAAAAAAAATCTGTGGGGTATTTTGAGCTGAAACTTCACAGATACATTCAGGGGATACCTTAGACTTATATTACATCTTTTGAAAACACGTTCTATGGCACCTTTAAATCGGGGACTGATGACTTTTTAAAACCCGTTATTCTAGTTTTTTAGTTTTTAATAATCCTCGAGAATGTTTCAAAATGTTATTTTGACTTTTATAAGGGTTATAATGTGTACATACATTTCAAAGTTAAGACTTTTATTTTCCAGGGTGTAATGTGACAAAAGGTAAAAATTTTCACAGGGTATGATGACTTTCTGTAGCAGGGGTGGGGAACGTTGATTCTGCAGAGTTTAGCTCCAACCCTAAAAAAAAACACTCACCTGCCTGTAACTTTAGTAATTCTGAAAACCTTGTTTAGCTTCAGGTGTGTTTAATTGGGTTGGAGCTAAACTCTGCAGGACAGTGGCCTTCCAGGATCAACATTCCCCACCCCTGTTCTATAGGCACTGTAAATAATTGTTTCCAAAATTAAATAATTGGTTTTATTGACATTGTACTAAAACAAATTGCTAAAACAAATCTAGAAAATATCAGCGATTTACACTTAAAGAGTTAGTTCACCCAAAAACGAAAATAATGTAATTTATTACTCCACCCTCATGTCGTTCTACACCCGTAAGACCTTCATTTATCTTCGGAACGCAAATTAAGATATTTTTGATGAAATCCGATGGCTCAGTGACGCCTGCATTCACAGCAATGACATTTCCTCTCTCAAGATCCATAAAGGTACTAAAAACATATTTAAAACAGTTAATGCGAAACAAAATAAAGACTTTTCAACAATATAGTGATGGTCCGATTTCAAAACACTGCTTCGGAGCTTTACGAATCGAATCAGCCAAAGTCACGTGATTTCAGCAGCTTAGCCGTTTGATAGGAGATCCAAGTAACTGATTCGATTCATAAAGCTCTGAAGCAGTTTTTTGAAATCGCCCATCACTATATTGTTGAAAAGTCGTTAGTTTGGGTTTTATTGGTGCACAAAAAGTATTCTCTTTGCTTTATAATTTTAACATATAACTACTGTACTCACATGAACTGTTTTAAATATGTTTTTAGAGGAAATGTCATTGATTTGAATGCAGGCATCACTGAGCCATCGGATTTAATCAAAAATATCTTAATTTGTGTTCCAAAGATGAATGAAGGCCTTACGGGTGTAGAACGACATGAGGGTGAGTAATAAATGACATTATTTTCATTTTTTTGGTGAACCAACCCTTTAACATTTTTTTTTTTTTTTTAAATAAAACTATATGCAAATGTTTTTTTCCTATTGTTAAAAACAAGTGCTGTAAATGGAAAAAATAATCCCAATTATTATCATGATTTCTGTCCAATCTTTAGAAAGCAGAATAATACAGAAGTGTTATCAAATGTGGTGAATGTTTAGCATAATGATTCTTTAACATTTACATAATTTAATAAGTGCAAGTTGTCTGTTCAGGTTTGAATTCAGTCTGCATTATGTCTTCATCCCAACCTACAGTACAACACTTTCATGATGCTTATGACTTTCCTATTTTCAGAGGCAAAAACGAAAACCAGTATATATAAAATTAGAAATGAGAGAAATAAAATAATGATATAATAAATGTCAGAAGAAACCCATATTTCCCCTCTCCATTTTCGTCTTGTTTTGCCACACACAATACAACCCCACCTCTGCCTCCTGCAAAAGACTGAAAGATTGATTAGGGCCTTGTGTTGCACAAATGAATTGTTCATTCGTGATCAAAGTTTCCTTTTCGCATCTGTTAGAAGTCAGAAAGGTGTTTCAAGTGAGCTCTGATAATGTACATCTATCTGTTGTTCAGGTTTTGGATGGCCCCTTGTCTCCAGTCTTTGTTTTCACAGTAACCCTCTGTGTGTGTAGGTGTGATGGCGGGATTCAACATGAGCTCAGATCTCCAGAGGCCCGAACACAACATCCCCGTGGGAACTCTCGCCGCAGTCTGCACCTCGTATGTGTCCGTCAGCCACGGAAATAATCTTTAATTCTTTCTTTGTTTATATTTAGCCTCTTTTGTATTGACTATACACATACTTCTGTAGAGCAGGCTCCAAAATGAAAACATGAGAAACGGAATCACAATGAACCTTCATAAACAGTGTATGATACTGTGACTTGATGTTGTGTTATTTAATCCTGTGATGCCAAAGATGAATTTTCAGCAGCCGTTACACCAGTCTTCAGTGTCACATGATCCTTCAAAAATCATTCTAATATGCTGATTTGGTGCTCAAGAAATGCTTCTTATAATCATCAATGTTGAAAACCGTTGTGCTGCTTAATATGTTTGGTGTAAATCATGATAGTCCTTGTTAGATAATTTCTCTATAAATAGAATGAATTCAGCCCTGACTCTTGCATATTGTGGGAATCTGCAGGTGGTTCCTGTATCTCGTCTTTGTGTTCTTACTGGGAGCCATTTGCACCAGAGAGGCGCTGCGCTATGATTTCTTGATAGCGGAAAAGGTAATCTGATGTTATTACAGGCTTCAAAGGATGGCCATCTTCCATGGGTTTTTCCACTGTTAAGACTCATTGTCTGAGCTGAATGTGAGACTTGAGAATAACACATTATTCGCAGATAAAATGTTATATTTGCATTTATTTTCATGCTAATGTCATTCCACTCATGTGCAGGCCCTCTTAAGAGAGGCATTTAAGGTCATTCTAAATGCTACAGCTGGTGTACGTGTTTGAATGAGAACGGAGCCCAGTTGCGCACTGACCTTGCGCGTACCCTGTCGCTTGGCCTGATAGCCACACAGCTGCCGGTCAACATAGATTACAGTGGACTGCTGAACTAAGCTACATAGTTTATGAATGTGTAAGCCTGTAGCTTGGTTGTGGCTGACCCACAGCTGTTCCTTATTGTGGGCTGTGGTGTGGGGGGGGGGGGTAACACTCTACCAGAACTACTATCATTACAAACAAAACAATGGATATAAAATCTTTTGTATTCTTCTATATTAAATTTACAATTTAAACAATGCATTTATACAGTACATCATTGTGCTACAGAAGTTTGGGTTTCATACACATAATCATACTGTATTATTTGTAATTCTCTCGTTATGGGTTCTGTCTGATTACACGTGGTTTCTTTGATTTACTTTCAACACATTATAAGCACTTTTCAGTCTGGCCAAGCGGAACAGAGCTGGGTGGAGCCCCCTACACTCTCTTCCCCTCTGTGTTTGTTTTTTTCCCAGGTCTCCTTGGTTGGTTTCCTGTTTTTGCTGGGCCTCTACATCTCCTCACTCGCCTCCTGCATGGGAGGCCTGTACGGTGCACCCAGGATCCTCCAGTGTATCGCTCAGGAGAGAGTCATCCCAGCTCTCGGATTTCTTGGAAAAGGGGTGGGTGCTTGTAGGGAGATGATAACCATATTAATGTGGCTATTTTCAGCAAGGGGAATTTGAATCGGTGTGGTTTTGGTTCATTTTGTAGATTCCTCTTATTTAGATGCTAATCAAGGCTAAATCTGTTCTGTGAATATAAAGCAATTGAAAGGCAGAGATGTTCTTATAGTGAGTTCTGTCAGATACTAATAAATGATCAAACTGATTAACAATACGCTTTGGATAATGAGTGAAATTAAACATTTGTTTTTCATGCCACTTTAATGCATTGTTTACTTTTTCACGCTCAATGAGTAGCTCCATAGACAGGATAAGTTCCTAATTATAGTGTGCCTGAGTGTGCTCTAAAAAAAATGCGAAGGAATGAATTGTAACAATTGTGGCTTTCAAAAAGCACAGCACACCCTTTCCCTCGCCTGAGCTCTGTCTGACCCCTCTCTATGGGCTACAAGCTCGCCTGAGACATCTAGCCCTGAATCAAAGTCCCAGAACAAACGCAGGAAGCACAGAGAAGACCAACCCTGGTGGACCTGGAGCTGTGCCAGCCAGTAGCAGTAGCGCCCTGATCCCACAGACTTATGGGATCTGGGTAATGACTGATCTGAGGTGACATGAGAGATGTTGTCTTTTTTGGGGGGGATGTTTTAACTGGATGCTTCCACTCATTACATAACCTGAAGAGTGTGAAAGAAATGAGAGTAATGGAGCCAAACTAATAAAACCCATAATGCAACCTTGCAAAAAATTAGAAAAGCTTTAAAGGGTTAGTTCACCCAAAAATTTTAATTCTGTCATTAATTACTCACCCTCATGTCGTTCCACACCGTAAGACCTTCGTTCATCTTCGGAACACAAATTAAGATATTTTTGATAACATCTGATGGCTCTGAGGCCTCCATTGACGGCAAGATAATTAACATGCCCATTTCAGTGCCCAGAAAGCTACTAAAGACATGTTTAAAACGGTTCATATGAGTATAGTGGTTCAACCTTAATGTTATGAAGTGACGAGAATACTTTTTGTGCGGCAAAAAAACTAAATAACGACTTTATTCAACAATATCTAGTGATGGGCGATTTTAAAATACTGCTTCATGAAGCTTTGAAGCTTTACGAATCTTTTGTTTGAATCAGTGGTTCAGAGCGTGTATCGAACTGCCAAAGTCACGCAGCTTTTTTTTTTCAACAAAGGTCACTGACTTTGATTTGCTTTACACTAAATAAAGGAATAAATATGTTTTTAATATCCACATACTCTGTTCTAAAACCTAGTTATCGGATTTATACATCCTGTAGATTGATTCTGCCTATGTAGATGGCAATTTAAGGTAATATAGAAATGCATATTTTTACTCAAAATATGTTTGTATATTATATATTTTTATTTTATTACAGTATTGCATTCTTAGCTTAGCAGCATGTTACCAAAATCTATTGTAATCAATTGAATTTCCTATGGTTTTCTAATAGGCAGCTATCTTCAAACTTCCTATGTATGCAGTAGACATTAAAGGTGCTAAAGAGGATGTTTTGTTTTATACATTTTTCCAATATTACTTGAAACTGTCTTTACTATCTGATAAAAGACTATTTATTAGGTGCACTGAAAGGAATAATATTAATATACATCATCTGTGCATGAGGTAGGGCCTTAAAAACATCAGCCAATCATTTACGCAATCATCGCGTAAACGATTGGCCCTCTGGCTTGTCAATCACTGCCATTACGTTCCTTGTGAAAGACGTACGTGGATTGGCTCTCTGGCTTGTCAATCACTGCCATTACGTTCCTTGTGAAAGACATACGTGGATTGGCTCTCTGGCTTGTCAATCACTGCCATGACGTTCCTTGTGAGAGACGAGCGCGGCTGCGCGCTCCAGTAACTTTCCACACTCTACAGGCGCCGCATGCAATGTTTTTGTCAGGAGACAGGAGTAACAACTGCAGATTATGAGTTACCTGCGGTGAGTCCGACATAATGAATCCACTAACACGACACAGCGAATGCCGGTGGTAAACACTTGTGTTCCAATACTCGTGCACGAGTTTTGGGAGGCGTTCCCTCGAAATGAGCTGTGAAGGAGGGGGGCTGTTCTTACGCATGCGCTCATTTCAAAAACTCACTAACAGTCTTTGGTTTCTCAGTCGACGAAAAGATCCTCTTTAGCACCTTTAATGTAACTGATTTAGGTTTTGGAACAGCCATATATTTACCTTTCTCCCATTTCTTTATGTATTACAGAGAGGGGCCAATAAGACACCTGTGGCTGCCATCTGTCTGACCAGCCTAATCTCCATGGCCTTCATCTTCATTGGCCAGGTCAATGTACTGGCTCCCATTGTCACCATCAACTTCATGCTAACCTACAGCATAATTGATTATTGCTATTTCTGTGTGGTGAAAACCTATGAGCTGCAGGTCCAGCAAAGGAAGACGCTGATCAGGAGGTCGAGCTCCAGAAGATCACTCGTGTCCAGCACTCACCCTCATTATGGCAGCAGTGGAGCCATCAGTGACCCTGTGAACGGCACACTGCTGGAGTTCACCAAAGACATGGACCAGATATTTCCATTGCCCAGCACAGACACCGCTGAAGAACAGAGAGTGTCTATTCCTGCTTCCAAGTCCCGGGGCAGGAAGTCAAAGATTCCAGCTAAAGAAACACTGATGAACAGTTTTGGGTTGGACTTGAACAGCAATGGGCCATTAGATAAAGGAAAAGATGAAAGGGAGGTGGAACAATCTGTTGGATTAGATGATGATGCCACTAGCCAGATAGGACTTATGGAGTCTGACCTTACAGCAGGAGCCAAGAGGAAACAGTCTTTGCCTAATTCTGGCCCAGTTGAACTTGAACAGCTCCCAAGAGAGCAGATAGACAGGAATGGTAAGTAACTCTCTACAAAACCTTACATAACTCCTCAATATAGTGTATTTCACCTTAAATACCTTTTATTCACAGGTTCAGAAACAATTCTTGAAGGATCAGAAATCAGATCAATGCAAGGTTCGGTCTATGCCAGATTTTGCAATCACTGGGTTGCGCTAATTGGTGTAAGTTCTGCAAAAAATATCCAGTGCTTACTGAAAGCAGTTCCTGAAATTTTTAATATTTAGTTTATTTTTAATTTTTATGTTTTTGTCTTTCTTCAGGCATTGTGCTCTTTTATGATAATGTTTGTCATCCAGTGGATGTACGCATTGATTAACATTATAGTCGCCCTTATCCTCTTTCTCTACATTGGAACAGCAAGCCCAGGTTTACCAACAGGTAATTGTACCTAACTTTTATTTGATTTGAGTAATCTTTGGAAAATCTGAGAAGTTAACCAACTTGCTCATAATAAACTGCTTATTTCAGCCAAATATGTGGTCTAATATTTAAACATTTAGGCCTAATAAGGGTAAGAGGATAGTTCACCCAAAAATAATTTACTCCCCCTCAAGTTGTTTCAAACCTGTATAAATTTCTTTATTCTGCTGTACACAGAGGAAGATATTTGGATGAATGCTTGTAATAAAGCAGATCTCGCCCCCCAAATGATAACAGAATTTTAATTTTTGGGTGAACTCTCCCTTTAAAAGGCATTTTGTCTATTGGGAATTGATTGGATCATTGTCATTTGCTATTGCTGTGATCTCATGTGAGTGACAGGTTGTCCCACCCTCGCGCCAGTAAACACATCATCAGAGAAGAGAAATATTTTGATTAAAGATTATGAGGGCACATGAATTAAAAAAAATAAAATAATGCTGTGCATGGGTAAATCATTTGTATTAAACACTGCAATATTTTGATTTGATGGTCACTTTAAATTATTTTCTTGTCAGAAAATATAAAGTTACATTCTCTGCCCATAGGTGCAGCAGCTTGCTTCAGTTTCTTCAGGTGGCTCAAGACCTCGCTGCATAATTTGGGAAGGTATGACGTTACATAATCTTATGTAGGCACACTTGATTTTCAACATAAAGTGTTCAACATAACGTTTCAGCGTTGTGTGACCAAGAACCACCCACTTAGACAGGAAAAGGCAGTCTGATCGACATGTTTTTTCATGATGTTTAAGGGCAGGTTTACCGGATACAGAAAATATCACAATAATGGCATGGCATTTCCATCAATGCTTCTATAGAAAACAGTGAAAAATAGAAAATGTGTATAGATTTTGAGATTTATCCAAAAGAAATAAGTACTGATTGTTTCAAAATAATACAGTTTTGCTTATGGATATTTTGTTACCTTGATGCTAGGTGCCTCCTGTAAAATACAGAATATTTCAAATATGTTACCATTTTAATGCCACTGTCCTGAAAATCTTTGGCAAATCTAGAGATTAATTCTTCCTTAAAAGTGCTCATATGCACAATTCCATAAAAAAACAAAACACTGTCACCTTCAACTGTGGAAGTTGCAAAGAGCCAGCCACTTGTTACATTTGGGTTGTTTTTTTTGTTTGCGGTATGCATCACATGGCTCGTGGTTGTGACACCTGAAGCTGACACTAAAAACTATGGTTATACTCAAAACTGAACCTCACTTTGACAATCATTGGCTTTCTTCATAGGCGAGATGGGGCCCTTCAGGACCAGATTGTGGTGACACCCTCTTTGTCAGCTGTTGGCATGGAGACCAGGCAGCTGACAGAGGAAAATGCAGACTTTGCCCTCCGTGATCGTTACCATCACTCCTCCTTTATCACCACCACAGACAAGATGGTACATCATCAGTCCAACTGAGCATGTAACAACTGTGCCCTGCTAACCAGCTGGACTGAAACAGTGGACACATGGGACTAAATAATCTTGACTGAACTGAGCAGCGCTTGAAATTCATATTTTTATGTACTGCATTTGTCAGGTAGTACTTGGACGTTTTATTTTCCTGGAAAATCTGAAGGAAGCTAATAATGTGTTTGGAAATTGGGAATGTGCAATCAAAGTGTAAGGTTTAATATGCACCATGGGCATTTAAACTTCAGATTATATTACTAAAGTAAGTTTTGTCTTTTATTTTTGCTTGACTTCATTGAGCACATAGAAGCATCATGTCCACCCAAACTGAATTAATTTTGAATGCAACTACCAAAAAAAAAAAAAAAAAAAAAAAACCCTCTTAACTTTGATAAATAAAATGCACAACTTTACTCGGTAAAGAATCACTCATGTTGTCAGAAAATGCCAACTCTATTTAAAAAAAATAATATCAGGTTGCATTGTCACTGCTGTTAACATTTTATAAGTGATTTTTCCATGTCTTAATGCACAGAAATGTGTAAAAGTGGGGAGCTGATTATTTTGTGTAGTGTTAATGCTAACTAAGGTGGGGGAAGAAGAATCCCACCTGTTGTGGCTTCATCTGACTGTCATGTCTGTCTGAACCGAATTGAGCACACATTTGTGTAAGTGCGTTCATCCAGAGGAATGGGGTGGAAACCGCTATCGCCTGCCCGAGGGGAGGAGTCACCCACTGCTCCGGTTTCTCACTCTCACTGCCTGAAATAAAACCCTTCTAAGCCTTCATCTCCAACTTTAAACCTATCATAAGGAATTTACTCATGGGAAACTGTTAAACGGACTCACTTTCCGATGGTGACCCGGACCACTTTGGCGTTTTATTTATTAGGAAGTCATTATGATGGAAACGTGTGTCGCGAGAAGCGCTCACCGTGTGGTTTTCACGGTCTTTATGCTTGTCCTAAATACTGTGATTGCCGAAACTTTCACTACAGACACGGACACGGACACAGATAACCCATTAAGTACCGAACCTTTTTTTACTCGAACAACTGATTTAAAACAAACGTCCTCCTGGCCGGGGAGAGAGGCCACTGCTACAGCTGTGGATCTATCGAGTGGACCGGGGGAGATGACGGACGTTCCCGCCAGTGTGTCCATCACTGGAACGCGAGCGGGTGAGACTTCCACGCGCCTCTGGATGACTAAAAGTGTTGTCTACAATAGATAGGCAGCTCACTAGGTTCTGCAGCAGCCTCAGTCTATAGTCAGTATAAGTAGATAAGACTAAGTTTATTTTGTGGTGTACCACAGTAGTGTTGAAATGAACCTTTTGCAGTTATAAGAAATATTACAAAGATTCCACCTCCACTCAGAAGTTGATTATGTGATAAAGACTGAATTGTGTAAAGCACAGGAAAAATATTAAATATATTAAAATATTTTATATTTATACAATAAATGATCAATGTCAATCAATTATTATTATTATTGAAGTTGCAGTAGCCTACTAGTAGACTAAAAAGAAGAGTTTTTACTATGCAGCTGAAGCATATTGTCAACTATTAAGTCAATGTAATAAGATTACTTACACTCTGTTTACTCAGTTTTTGGAAGAGCATCTCTTTTAATGAATGACCTCCTTGGCTCATGAACATCCTGGTTCATAAACTGTTCCATTTTCTTGAGCCAATGAATTCTATTCAGTCTGCAGTTTGTTATTGATTATTATTATTATTTTGTGATTTAATTTTAAATAATTCCATTCCATGTAATTTTGGCATTTAAATACAATTAAATGCAGTGAATTGACTCTGATATACTCCACTCCTCAAATATTTTATAGTGAATGTTGAGTGATTGGGTATTTAAAAAAACTTTTTGCTGACGTTATGGATTAGCATTATATTGGCCAAAGGCCACTCAGCTTTCTAGGTATTGGTTTCAGAATTACTCTTTAAAAACCCCCATAAGGATTTAACAGTACTTTCCAATGAGCTTTATAGCCTCTGATCACATTGAAGACATCAAAGGATTTGCTACCATTATTTCTGGTAATAATCATTCATGTGCCATTGGATCCAGACGGGATATCAGTTATGTGGCACATTATTCTAACTTTATTTTCACATGCATAATTAGGAAATGTTCTGAGAAGAATGAGCTTCTTTTAAAAGCCTATAAAAATAATCGGAAGTATAAAATGTGAGCTGAGAAATATGTATTTTGTTTTCCAGACTTTTACAACTGTGATTGAGCACAATCTTTCTTGTATTTTGCATCAGTCTGAGTTAGACACATTTCATTTTTCTCATGCAGTATTGTCCAGATCATATTAAAACTACTTTGTGTAAAACAGCTTGTTCTTAGGCCTGTCTCCATCCCCATCAGTTAGAGCTGACTGGATATAATGCAATGAACATACAGTAATGCAAGCTCAAAGATCTTATGTTGAAAGACCTCTGTAATGCAAGCTGAAAGAGGCATTTTCAGCAAGTGAGTCAATTCTTAGAATGGGACATAACCTAAAAACCTATCATGGCTTTCAACACTACAATCAACTTTGAATCCATCTCATTCTTCAACAGATGTAAATATTGTGGAAACATTCATTTCACAATAGCTCATTTAGATTCAAATGGATTTCTGCAAACCAGAATTATGAGCGTTGTATGCTATCATTTTATTTTGTAGCCATGTGCGACTAAGAAACAAAGCAACAAGTATGTCTTACTGTACTTTATTCAACTGATTTACATATTTTAAAAGATACAATCTAAATGAAAGTGAAAGTTTATATTAAGAGTATCTAGGGCTGATTTGTTGACCATAAAGGTGATGCTACCAAATAATTTTTTTAATAAGTGTGCACCAAGAAGCATCCTAATCCAGTCAGCGGTTCACTTGATTATAGTTTTGCCTGTGTATGAACTTCATGCAGGCAGTGACAACGCTGTAATATGGACTTTGCTAGGTCAGCTGAAGGAAGGAAACAGCAGGTCCCAATGGGTCAGATCCCCTCCATTTTTAGGGCTCAATCTTTTGTTAGGTTAGACAAGCTTGGCTGCCAATTGTTCTCCACCCAAAATCATTACATCCGCAGTCACTTCTGAAAACATCTCACATAGTTCATAAAGTTTCCCAAGGCTCACACTACATGAAGCGCACCCTAGTGGTCATGCTTCTCAAATTTCCCAATCCTGAATTTCATTATTATTAACTGTTTTGATGTTTTAAATATATAGTTTCCAATATTTTATTGTTCGTTATTTTTTCCAAACTAGGACATTCAGAAAAACCTTTACTCATCTCTACAAATACAGCGGACTGGACGACTAGGATGGTCACAGATGAGTCCACTGAACATCTGCGGTCTGACGAAGAGCTTACCCATAATGCCACAGCCCAGTGGGAGGGTTCATCAGTAGCATCGCACAGCATCACCAGCCACCAGCCAGTGACAGAGGCCCGAACAGTGCGAGACATTTCCGTAACGAATCTGAAAGATGTTGACACCACCGACTCGTTCTCTCACACTGATAGCACCTACATTTCCACCACCAACCGAGTCGGAGAACGCACACTGCTCTCGGTGAACTCCAACAGCACCTCTGCGTACACTGAAGACTCCAACTCCTCTGTTGCTGGGAGCTGGGAGCAAAGGACATCAGGATCCACCCAAGTCGAGGAGAAAACAGTAGAAGATGTATCTACAGTGTCTGATAAGACTGAGCCCACTTTTGAAGATCATAATGCCACCGATGCAACTCAAGGCCTCTCTTTGGAGACAGAGCAGTCAACGTTGTCCCAAGGCACTGAGTCACAGACAGGACAACCTAGTGTCACAGGACAGACCTTTGAGCAGGTGTCCGATAATGACAATCCAAATTCAACACCCCCGCTTACAGTGATCACTAGTGTTGAAGAGGAAACAGATGTCACATCGGTGAGCAGTGAGACATCTTATACAGAAACCGGTGACTCTGTTTCGTCTATCCCACCCTTTACCTCTGGCGAACACACCAATGCCACTAGCACATCCCAACAAAGCAGTGATTCCACAGTGACTTATTCAGTGGATACTGGTGCTTCCACTGAGTTTTCAACCGGATCTGTCAGCTCCACTGGCCGTGAGGAATCCAAAGGGTCTCCGACCCATACAGTGGAGGAGACGACCATTCGGGGCCTGACTACTGCACCCCCAGTGCTTGAGGATGTAGCCACCACAGTTGATGACTCGGTGACTTGGTCCCTTACTAGCCAAGCGCCCTTTGTCACCAAAACCGATGATCAGACAAACACGGAAGTGGTGCCAACATCTACCGCACCAACAACTCAGAGGACACAGGTTACGGAGGAAGCCACTAACAAAGCATCTACCGTCTACAGTTCTACCAACACATTCACTACCATGCCTCCTCCCCTCACCACCCGTCAGCTCCAACCAAGCACCACACCGCAAGTGCAATCAGAACACACTACCATCGTTACCACCGATATCGTTCAGGTGCTGCGGACGACACCCTCCACAGCTCAGGGCCCGGTTACGTCCGCTACTGGTGTACCACAGGCACCCAGTACATCTGATTCTGCTGACGTCACCACCTTGCATATAGAAACTAGTACGGCCACGCCAGGAAACACTACTGCACATGGTGGACGTGCAACAACACCTTACAGCAAAAGCACCCCGACCAGGACCACTGTGGCAGTAACCACCAGGAATCACACGGAGAGAAGCACCACAGAAATAGGAACCACAACCATGCAGATGCCTTTTAGGTCAACAGCATCAACAGGTATGATATCAACAGATATCAACAGGTATTTATACAGTGATGTACTACAGCAACATTCAGATCATCTTTTTTGTTGGTAATATTAATGGTGCTTGTTGCACCAGTGCACAGATATTACAATTCTGTCCCATGACCGATAAATGTTCGATATAACTTTTATGTACGGTACCGTACATTTTTTGGGCTCTATCATTCATCCGGCGCAATGCGGCGCTAGGTGCGTCGCAAGTGTTTTTTGCTAGTTTCGGCCTGACGTAGTTATCATTTTCACGTCCTGCACCACGGTGTTCAAATAGCAAATGCATTTGTGTGCCCATTGGCATGCCGGTCTGAAAATGAGGTGTGTTCAGGCGCATTGTTGGCATGTTGCTATATTGAGGCAACTGAAATAGATGCCATTGACCAACTGAAACCTGGTCTAAAGTCAATAGTGCAATATATATATATATATATTTTGTTATTTAAAGAGCACGTTAGAAGAGAGCTTGCAAATTCCGCCAGATAAATAGCAAATCCACCATGGTGCGAGCGCAACTGGCTTTTAAAGAGAATGGGAGATAAGACTCTGATTGGTTTATTGCACATTACACCCAAAACACACCCATAACTCATTAAGAGAATAGAGACAACCCTTTTAGACCATGCACCGGGTGTGCCGACCATTTTCCTCGTCGTTAAAATAGCAAAAGTGGATTTGGACATGCCCTAAGTGCACGTGCGCCGTGTGCTTTAGACCATGTGCTTAGAACGTTAAAATAGGGCACATAATGTTACAAAAGATTTCTATTTCAAATAAATGTTGTTACTTTCTGTTCATTAAAGAATCATGAAAAAAATGTATCAATGTTTTCACAAAAAAAAAAAAGCAGCACAATCGTTTTCTACATTGATAATAATAAGAAATGTTTCTTGAGCACCAAGTGATGTTTAATTAACAAAGTTCGGGAGGAGCATGTTCAGATAATTAACCTAATTTATATGAGAGGAGCGCAATCAGTTAATCAACTCAGTTAACGATAAAAGATATATATACAGCAACCTTACCTCTGTTCTTTGACCGTTTATCAGCATCCCTCCACCACCCCATCTCCTCACTTCTAGTTCTTAACTGACTCTATCTAATTATATGTAAGTGTGAACTCGTGAAATCAGTATAGAAATAAATTGTATTTTAAAATATATTCAGATAAAATATAGTTATTTTAAATTGTAATAATATGTCATATTTATTATAGTATTTAATTTTATTCATGTTTTTACTGTATTTTCAGCTTTTTTGAGTATAACAGACTTATTTAAAAAACATTAAAAAATCTTACTGGCCCCAAAACTGTGAACAGTAGTGTGTGCATTTGTCTAAATAAATAAAAAAATGAAACACTAAAAACTAAAATTAAATGATACAAGTGAATTTAGGCATCACAGCATTACAATGTACTGTGCAAAAAAATGGATATTCATTTTCAAATATATAAATTTTTAATAAATTATTAGTGTTTTTAAAAGATTAACTTTAAGTGAGCGTTAGATGGAAAATAGGAGAAATGAGCATGCACAATTAAATCTACAATATTGGTTGATATATATCAAAATATGCATAATTTATCATGCATCGATTGTGTAACGGACATTAATGATACCTTAAATCAAAGAGATGTGTGCTATTCATTTTTTTTAAATGATCAGACTTAAAGGCATAGTCCACCCAAAAATGAAACCTCTTTCTTCATTTGCTCATCCTCATTTCGTACCAAACCTGTATGACTGACTTTGCCAAAGACTTGTATTGTATGGACAAAAAACACTGCAACATTTCTCAAAATATCTTCTTTCATGTTCCACAGAAGAAAGACATTCATACAGTTTTGGAAAGACATGAGGTTGAGTAAATGATGACAGAGTTTTCACTTCTGTGTGGATTATCCCTAAAATCTTCACTTAGCAGGTGATAAAATAGACAAACAAGTCCTATAGACTTACACTGAAAGAGAGACTTGGGTCGGCTTTTTTGACTCAGACTAGTAAGCAACACTCTTGCAACCGCATAGCATGGTGTTACTCCTAAAACATACTCAGAATACCTTAGCAACCACATAGCAACATTCTAGCAACCACACTAGCATACTGAAGATGATTTTTGCACATACAAGCACCACTCCTCTTCAGAAAAAGTACAAATCTTAATGTTAAAAAAACACATTACACAATTCAGTATATATAAAATCTTTAAGTTATAACATACATTGTTTGTGACTTAACATGTTCATTTGAATTACTTCTGAACAATTCTCTCTTTCTCCTCTGTAGGTCATGCGTGTGGGCCTAAAACCTGTGCAAATGGAGGCCGCTGTGTTAGATCAGCTGAGGGAAGTTACCACTGCCAGTGTCTGCCTGCATGGACAGGACCCTTCTGCACTGAAGGTAAGAAGCCCACTTTAAAGGGATAGTTCACCCAAAAATGAGAATTTGATATTTATCTGCTTACCCCCAGCGCATCCAAGATGTAGGTACATTTACATTACATTTATTCATTTGGCAGACGCTTTTATCCAAAGCGACTTACAAGTGAGGAATACAACAAGCGAGTCGTCATGACGAGGCAAATAGACAAGAAGTGCTCATAATACAAGTTATAGGCAGTGCTCAGATTATCCTAAGATACAATAGAGAGGGATTAGAGGAAGTGAAAGGATAGGAGTAAGAAGTTGGTAGCCAGTGAAGAGAGATGAAGAGAGGCGTGACGTGGGCTCTTTTGGGCTCGTTGAAGACGAGACGTGCTGCAGCGTTCTGAATCATTTGTAGAGGCTTGATTGTGCATGATGGCAGTCCAGCCAGAAGAGCATTGCAGTAATCAAGCCTAGAAATGACCAGGGCCTGGACCAGAAGTTGTGTTGCATGTTCTGTTAGAAAGGGCCTGATTTTCCTGATGTTGTATAGTGCAAATCTGCATGACCGAGCTGTCTTTGCAATGTGGTCTTTGAAGGACAGTTGGTCATCAAGGATTACTCCAAGATTTCTGGCCGAATTTGACGGGGTAATTGAGGATGTACCTATCTGGATGCTGAAATCGTGATTTAGAGTCGGATTGGCAGGGAAGACGAGAAGCTCAGTCTTAGCCAGGTTGAGCTGTAGATGATGTTCTTTCATCCATGCCGAGATGCCCGCCAGACAGCTTGAGATTCGTGCAGCTACTGTGGGATCATCTGGTTGGAATGAAAGGAAGAGTTGTGTGTCATCAGCATAGCAATGGTAGGAGAAACCATGTGCCTGAATGATGGGACCAAGTGATGTAGTGTAAATGGAGAAGAGGAGGGGTCCAAGAACTGAACCCTGAGGAACACCCGTGGTTAGTTGATGAGCTTTGGATACCTCCCCTCTCCAGGCAACCCTGAAAGACCTTCCTGTGAGATAGGATTCAAACCAGAGAAGCGGAGTACCTGTGATGCCCAGTGATGAGAGGGTGGACAGGAGGATCTGATGATTCACCGTGTCAAAGGCAGCAGATAGATCGAGCAGAATGAGAACTGATGATTTGGAATCAGCCTTTGCAATCCGCAGGGATTCAGTGACCGACAGCAGTGCAGTCTCAGTCGAGTGGCCACTCTTGAAACCGGATTGATTGACATCCAATTGGTTGCTCTGTGAGAGGAAAGATGACACCTGGTTGAAAACAACTCGTTCAAGTGTTTTTCCTATGAATGGTAGGAGAGAAACAGGTCTGTAGCTGTCTACAATAGATGTGTTTAATGTGGGTTTCTTAAGCAGTGGGGTTACCCGAGCCTGCTTGAATGTGTTAGGGAAAGTGCCAGTGTGGAGAGATGTGTTGATGATGTGTGTCAGTGCTGGTAAAATTGTGGGAGCGATGGCTTGTAGAAGGTGTGTGGGGATGGGATCTAGAGGGCAGGTGGTGGGATGGCTGGAGAGGAGAAGTTTGGATACTTCTGTCTCAGTGAGGGGGGAGAATGAAGAGAGGAGGTGTGTGGCTGTGTGTGTGGTTGGTCTGAGTTCCTGTAGGTGACTTTGTTTCTTCAGTAGAACACAAATGATGATTTTTAACTGCAACCGTTGCCATCTGTCAGTCAAATAATGCGAGTGAATGGGAACTCGAACAATAAGAGTCGAAAAAACTTGCATAGACAAATCCAAATTAAACCCTGTGGCTCGTGACGGCACATTGATGTCCTAAGACACGAAACGATCGGTTTGTGCGAGAAACCGAACAGTATTTATATCATTTTTTACCTCTAAAACACCACTATGTCCAACTGCGTTCAGCACTCGGTTAGTGAGGTCTGATAGCGCTCTGACAGTGGCAGTGATGTCTAGCACTCATTGAAGTATACGCGCGAGACATTACTGCCATTGTCAGAGCGCGATCAGACCTCACTAACAGAGTGCTGAACGCAGTTGGACATAGTGGTGTTTTAGAGGACAGGAATTGACTGTGAGATCCCTAATGCCACAATATGTATATTAGTTATGTAATACATGTTTGTGACAAAAATGAGCATGGATTGATTATGCGTTGTGTTTTTCTGTAGATGTGGACGAGTGTGTGAATAGTCCGTGCCCCCAGGGTTCAGTGTGCGTCAACACAGGTGGCTCTTTCAGCTGTGAATGTGCCATGGGCTTTGACCTGGAGGATGGCCGCAGTTGTACGCAAGGTAGGTGGTCAGTTGTCCACACTAAAATAATATCCAGAATACATACAGTTATTTCTTGGATAACTCTGTGCTATCCTCATTTAATTTGCTTTGACTTTACCCTGCAGTGAAGACATTTTTGGGCACCTTCACCGTCAACAACTCCATGCACCTCAGAAGTTCAGGTCTGCATGAGCTCCACAGAGAGATCCTACAGCTGGTATGCAACAATATGCTGCATTTCACACCTGACCTCTCCACCTTACAACCACACAATGCAGCTAATGTTATGTAGCAACCATTATGGAACATGATAAATGAATGTATTGAACATGGAGTTGGGGTTTATTTGATACATGTGTGTATTGTTTTTTCAGCTCAATGCCTCTCTCTCCACCTTCCATGGTTACAGACGCTCCACTTTGGGTAAAAGGTGAGTTTCTACTGATCTTCCAGAAGGAAGACCCAGAAGGAATATTAGGCCATACAAGGCATGAAAATCATTTCATTAAATCAAAATTTAATTGTTCATACTGTACCATGCAACTACTGGAGTGTCAATATCCTTTTACTGTACCATTATACAACGGTAGATATATTTGTGTAGGCAGGACTGTTTTATGTTTTGTACATGTGAGAAGAATTATTGTGAAATTACAGAGTAAGACGTGTCAAAAAAAAAGGAAAACATTGCTTATAATGGGTGTAACACAAAGCACAGTTTAGTTGTTTACAGTTACTAAACAACATTAAATGGATTAAATTAATTTGATACATTTTTAATAAAGTTAAAATATTTAATGAAATTATTAAATTCAATGGATTATCCAAAAATGGCATTACCACATTATTAAATAAACTAATATATATATATAAAGCCTACACTTCTGTTGAAAAGTTTGAGTTTGGGAAGATTTTTTAAAAATATTTGTTAAACTTATTTAAAAATAAGTTTTTTTATGCTCACCTAGTGGTTCATTTATTCGATCAAAAATACAGTAAAACAGTAATTACAATTGTAGTTTTCTATTTTAATATACTATAAAATGAAATTTTTTCCTGTGATGTCAATTTTTTGTAACATGTTTTTACTGTCAATTTAACTTTTGATCAATTTAATGCATCCTTGCTGAAAAAAATACAATTATGATTAATAAAACACATGCATATGTTCAGTCATATAAATATATCCATTCTATAATTTAATGTATTTAATTTCCAGCTAAAAATTATTAGAGTGTGATACTGTTATAAATAGAGATTCTGGTCATACCAGTTACAACGTTTCAGGAATTCATATTCCTATTATATGTAAATTCATTTCTGACTTGAGTTCAGGGTGTGATTTTTTTTTTTTTTTTCTTTGTTCCCAAATGTGCAGAGATGGAGAAGGTGTGCAGATCTCAGCGGTGAATATGTTTTCACTCTCCACCAATGTGACCAGCACGGACGTCTACAACAGCATCCAGATGTCCCTGAGCAACTGCAGCCGGACGTACTCACACTGCACCATTAAGCTTCAGCACCAGCTCTCATATCAAGGTACCATTCATCGCTCGCTGTTTGCTTCATACTCTTATCTCAAATCCATTCCCTCTGTTCCTCCACTCCACTCCACCACTTCAGAGATATGATAACACCAGTCACGCAATACACACGGATAACACATTCTTGAGGGGGGCTGTTTCAGTTGGCCTCTACAATACTATTTTGGAAAGCTCTTTGTGGCACTGTTTATCTCTGGGAAACCATTTGTTCTGAAGCACTTCTTTCCGTTTAGTGGAGAGCCTGTGCTCGGCTCAGAAAACCAAGTGTGATTCGCAGTACTCTGAGTGCAACGACACTAGCGGGATCCCATACTGTCAGTGCCACCCGGGGTACTTTAAAAAGAACCCGGGCGACATGACCTGCAGAGGTACAACATACTCTTGTCCCTTTTCAGTTGTTTGAATAATTAAACTGTGGGATTTTGTGGAGTGTCTCATTTTACATGTTTCATTTCTTTAAAATTGCAATTTTTTAGACTGTGGAGATGGACTCAAGCTTGTTAATGGCAACTGTGTTGAGTAAGTATGTGGATTATTAAATATCACTGTAAATGACCAGTCAAAAGTTTGGACATACCTACTCATTCTGTATTATATGGGAATTATGTTAAAATGTTAAACAAGTCTTGTATTTTAGCTTCTTCATCATAGCCACTCTTTGCTTAGATTACAGCTCTGAACACCCTGGGCATTCTCTCAACTTCATGAGGTGCCACCTGAGAAGCTTTTTAAACAGTTTTGAAGGAGCTCCCATTTATGCTGGGCATGCTTGTTGCTTGTTGGCTGCTTTTCCTTCACTATCCGGTCCAACTCGTCCATTTCCAATTTCAGGGGTTTAAGCATAAGCCTTTAAATCAAAAGCTTTTTAAGATCATGGGAAACAAATTGAGCCAATAGTGTCCAAACTTTTCAGTGGTAGCCTTGTTTGTATTTGTTTTGTACATGCGTATTTTGTAGCAAAAAACCAGACTTGTTTTTTTAACTTTTTCACAGGTGCATGTTTGGATTTGGAGGTTTCAACTGCAATAATTGTAAGATTTTATTTTAATTTATATTATATTTGTAATTATAAATGCTTTAATTCACCCAAAAATGAAAATTCTATCATTAATTACTCACCCTCATGTCGTTCTACACCCATAAGATATTTGTTGATCTTCTGAACACAAATTAAGATATTTTTGACGAAATCCGATAGGTATATGACATAGATAGCAATATAATCAACACTTTTAAGGTCCCGAAAGGTACTAAAGACATCGTTAAAACAGTTGACGTGACTGCAGTGGTTCAACCTTAATTTTATAAAGCGACGAGACGCTGTTAACATTCAGCACTATTAGCCGGCTCCTGCATCAGCATCATATGAATGCATCGTGATGCTCACGTGAACAGCATCTGCCAATACTGAGCCAGCATTCGGACGTAGAACCTGGAAGCGATGAATTATAAAATTAAGGTTGAACCACTGCAGTCACGTCGACTGTTTTAACGATGTCTTTAGTACCTTTCTGGACCTTGAAAGTGTTGATTATATTGTTGTCTATGGACAAGTCACATACCTATTGGATTTCATCAAAAATATCTTAACTTGTGTTCCGAAAATGAATGAAGGTCTTACGTGTTTGGAACGACATGAGTAATTAATGACAGAATTTTTATTTTTGGGTGAACTAACCCTTTAAAGGTCCCGTTCTTCATGATCCCATGTTTCAAACTTTAGTTAGTGTGTAATGTTGTAGTTAGAGTATAAATAAAATCTGTAAAATTTTAAAGCTCAAAGTTCAATGCCAAGCGAGATATTTTATTTAACAGAAGTCGCCTACATCGAACGGCCATTTTGGACTACATCCCTCTACTTCCTTCTTTAATGACGTCACTAAAACAGTTTTTTGACTAACCTCCGCCCACAGGAATACACAAGAGTTGCGTTTGTAGAGTGTGTTTGTCACCATGTCGTCGAAACGCTGTTATTTTCATCCCGCAGTCCAATCACCGGGTCTGATTCCGGCTCAAATTGATAGGGTAAAATTAAAGACATGTTTACAATAACACTGAGCGCGTGCATCTCCACGTTATGGTAAGAGGCGTGACCTTTCCGGGCAAGGAGCGCTAAACTGCTGTGGAATCACAACACAGGAACCGCTGGCACAATCAGAACTCGTTACGTATTTCTGAAGGAGGGACTTCATAGAACAAGGAAGTCATCAGCCCGTTTTTATGACCGTGGAAACAGCGGTATACAGATAAGTAAATTATGTGAAAAATACTGTGTTTTTTTACACGCGAAACATGAACACATGTTATATTGCACACTATAAACACAATCAAAGCTTCAAAAAACCACGAAAAACGGGACCTTTAAAAGTAAAAGATTTAAAAATAACTTAAATGCAATGTGATATATAAAGCTAGTGAAAATATATAATTCTGTTAAAACTGTATTTGTTTCAGACTAAAGTTTTCAATAAATAAAATATTTTTATGTCGCTAAAATAACCTTGTGTTTAATAGTTTATAAGCTGATAGCCGTGGTGGTCTCTCCTGCTGGAGGAGCTCTTCTTTTGATCGTCGTCATTGCTCTTATAGTCACCTGCTGCAAGTAAGATCATAATAAAAAATTGCAACTTCCTCCTTATTTTACAGATAAATTGCTTTATTTATGTTTTTAAAATTACAAAAATGTCTCAAGAATTTTTTTTCACTGCATCCTCAGAAAGGACAAAAATGACATCAACAAAATCATCTTCAAAAGTGGAGACCTTCAGATGTCGCCCTACGCAGAGTTTCCTAAGAGTAACCGTGTGTCAATGGAGTGGGGCAGAGAGACTATTGAGATGCAGGAGAACGGCAGTACCAAAAATCTCCTGCAAATGACAGACATTTATTACTCGGTATGTTCATATGCACTTATCTTTTGAACTTTTTATGTTTGACCTCCAGAGATTTCATTGATCATTTATACTTTATTGTAAAACTAGAATTGAGCCATGGCACATATGCAGGCATTGAGAGTTTGAATCTGTCTCATGATGTTTGGTTAAAAATTAATAAAACCAAGAAGGAAAAAAAAAAACACTTCACATGGCCGTGCACATCCTGAATTGGTGGATTTTCCACATGATTAACTAATTTGTGGCTGCTATTCTCTCTTTTAGCCTGCGCTGAGGAACTCTGACCTGGAGCGTAATGGTCTGTATCCGTTCTCCGGCCTCCCCGGTTCAAGGCATTCCTGTATCTACCCAGCTCAGTGGAACCCTTCCTTCATAAGCGACGATTCGCGGCGAAGGGACTACTTCTGACGGCCTTACCCAGCAGGCGTGCAATTTGATGCTGCATATAGGCTCTCTTGCTGTGGTTGCACTCGTTGCAGATTCTGGAGCTGGATACTGACCACTAAAGGCCTTTGAATGTGAAAATGAGCTGGCAGAAAAAGACCATTATCTGTGAGACTGGAAGAAAGCCGCAGAGCCCTGTCGGGTCAATTTAGAATTTGAACACAATGCCACAATAAGATTTTAGTTTCTGGTGCGGAGCTGATGAGCTGACGTTCTCAGAGCGTGGAATTTAAACTAGACAAATGAAGAATAACACATAAGATGCCTGAGCTACAGTATAACTTTTATATCATAAAAGTTTGCACTATGAACTCCTCACACAGATATTATCTCAAATGGAAAAAGCCATAAATGTATCATATTTATACTTGGAATAATGTATCCAACTGGTTTGTTACTGTGTTTTTGTGAGTGATGGATGTCTGTTTGAGTATGTTCATCAAAGGTTAAAGGGATTGTTGACCCCAAAATGAAAATTCTGTCATCATTTTCTCACCCAAAACCCGTATGCCTTTCTATCCACTGTGAAACACCAAAGGAGTTATTTGTGAAAAGAATGTCCAAACTGCTCTTGTCTATAAAATGATGACACACAAAGCATGTAGATCCAGCTGACTTGGAATATAGTATTGACAATTATAATGTTTTATGGTGCTTGAGCTTGACAGCCCCTGGTCCGCATTCACATACATTGTATGGAATAGAGCAGTGTGAACATTATTCAAAACATCTGGAAATGGTTTGGAACAACATGAGGGCGAGTATATGATGACATTATTAAATTTTTTGGGTAAACCATCTCTTTAATACTTTGTAGTGGTAACGTTTTATATGAAACATTGTGAGATTTACGCTGGAGAACTGAACCTGTGCAAAAGCTGGTAGGATTTTGAAACTATATTACTGGATGCAGCATTTGTGTGAAATGTAGCAAATATTGCCACAAGGTGTTACGGTTTGTTTGAACAACAGTAATAATCATAAAACGCAGTGCTGCCTTGTTTTCCTAATTTATTTTATTTAAGTTTTCTGATTCAGATAAAGATACTGTAGTATTATCTGAGGACCTCCCATGTGTTTGTATGGATGCTTTAGTGGTGCATGAGAGGATGGACTCCACCTGGTGCCAGGTGTCCATTTTATTTTAACTAATGTGTGTTCTTGTGAGATGTGCTTTATTTGTAATCTTTAATATCAGAGACTGCTTTCTTAACTCATTAGTATTTTCCCCTCCTCTGTGGATGGTCAATTTAATCTGGCGTTGTAGTCAGAATTGTATTGTAAAATAAAGGAGAAATAAAGTTAGATTTCTTGTGTTTGTTTTACCTTCATCTATTTAATATTAAAGAATAGTTCACCCAAAAGTGATATCTGATCCCTCACTTAGCCCGACCTTAAAAACTGACCAATCCTACCTACTGACCTTCCGACCGATCTGTGGTCATTTGTGGTCACTTTATTTATGTAAGAAGGATCTTTATATTTGGAATAGTTGTACATATTTTCTTTATGACTTAAAATTGATTACCAGTTCTCTGTTAATTTCCCCTTTTGTTGAAATTCCAACTTAGTCGTTCTCACACGTCTCGTGACCAGTCTCAGACCTGATAAGGTTCGTCTAATGGCGACAATTTTTGATTTGTGAGCAACAAAGCACAAGACTTGGTCACTTTTATGGTCACTTTTTTATTTGTCCAGGGGTATTCTGTAAAAATGACTTTATTATTATTTACCAAAGAAGAAAGAAATGAGGGTGAGTACATGAAAATAACCATTCTGGAATCATTTCTGAAACATGTTGTCCATAGTCATGTGGTGCTGCCCTTTGGTTTTCGAAATGCAAATGAAAGCAGATGGACAAAGTAATGGCTCAAAAGATTTTCCACTGAGCTGTGGACAAGAATAAATACATTTATAACAATGAAGCATAACATCATATTGACCACAATGAGTCATTCAAAAAGGTGGAAATGATTCATATAAAAACTAATTCCATTTCAAAAGAAAGGCTATCATTTCTGTAGTATTTTATTCAGAAGAACTGAACTTTTACTGTTCCATAGGAGTACAGATGTTTGTCATTTATTCCCATTCTTAAGGTATTTAAATTAGGCGGAGCCTTGACACCTTTTTCCTTTTTGTGGCCTGTGGAAAAATGGTTTTGTTCATTGTTAACTTTAACTTTTTGGCATTTACTGTAGTGATTGTGCCTGTTTCATTTGCAACTATTCTGTTATTTGTCTACTGTATATTTTCTTCACAGAAAGGATCAATCTCTGCTTAATGTTTTGCTGGGGTCATTTGGATGCAATCTTATTCTTAACATTTTTAATATAACCTTTTTTTCTCTACATTGATTATCCAGGGTTTTTTTTGATCAGGTCTTCTTTCAGCAGCTGCTATAGCCTACTCTTTGCAATGAGGGCTGGTTTTACTTGGTCTGAATGTAGATTGTTCCTGTACTGCGGCCTTTTTTTGCCACATCAGACTCTGTGTGCTTGGCATTGTTTTTCAACAGACTCTTCTTTCTATTTGAATTCATTATACATGTTATCTGGATATAATATGTACATATATAATATAATATAATATAACATTATATTTTACAGAAATTTGAATGGATCATTGTACCCTGAAATTAAATTGTGTTGACATTTTTAAACCACAAACTGAAACAAAAGATCTTTGCAAATCTTATACCTGTTTCTCCCCTTTGATGCATGGACATACATTTAGCTTTCTTTCTTTCTTTCTTTCTTTCTTTCTTTCTTTCTTTCTTTCTTTCTTTCTTTCCATGGTGATTATTCAGAAATACACTATATAGACTCTCACTCTACATGAAGCAAATTTACAGTAGAAATTCAGAAATTGCTTGCTGTTATGTATGTTGTACTCAGTAATACATGTAAGCATGTTTATTCTTTGTTTGCTTGATACTTTATCAGATATTTGCATGCTCTCTGTTTTTCTTTAGTCCTCTAATGCACACATTTTGATTGACATTTGAATGCTAAAAAATATTCCACATCATTTCTTGTCTCATTTGGGTACGTTTTATAGATAAAACTTTTTATATATATATATATATATAAGATATATATATAAGATATATAAGATATGTAGAGAAGACGTTTGTCAGGTTTTATGAAGTGTTTTTTTATTATTATTATTATTATTTTGCATGTTCAGAAATTCAGTTTTTCTTTTTGTTGCCTCATGGCAACATTGTGTGATAATATATATATATATATATATATATATATATATATATATATATATATATATATTATCACACAATGTTGCCATGAGGCAACAAAAAGAAAAACTGAATTTCTGAACATGCAAAATAATAATAATAATAAAAAAACACTTCATAAAACCTGACAAACGTCTTCTCTACACCTTCATACACACATATTTTTATGTACAGTTCATGTCATTTTAAATAAGATTACTAAAGCAAATAATCTTGCCTTCTCGCACCATGTGTTCCTGTCCATGTGTCAGAACAGGATGTCCAACCTTCAAATGGTGCTTGATAGTGACTCCCACGCCTTACTGGACTGTTCTTTGATACTTTTTTTTTTTTTTTTGACTATTCTAATTGGTTGCAAACATTTAAAGAAACATGTACTAAACATAGGGATTAAGAAAACTTTCCATTGACTGAGGGCAACACTGTGCTGTAGTAGAGGGTTAGCCTAATGTTGCCATTCTAACATTGCCATTGGTTTTACATTATATATATAAAAAATATGCAAAGAGCTTTAACATTGAGAAGTGCAAATATATGAAGACTTCAGAAGCTTAAGTGTCGTCTGAAATTTTCTTCTAAAATGAGCATTTTTATTAAGCTTGTATGTTTAGGTTCAGTAATTTCACTTTAATGGCAATTAATAGATCCTTTTCATTGCCATTAAAGTGAAATAACGGAACATAAACACACAAGCTTGATAAAAATGCTCATTTTAGAAGAGAATTTCAGATGGTCAGATGGTTTTGCATCTGAAGTCTTCAAATGGAAACTAGACCAAAGTAAAAAAAGATATATGCATAAATAAACACATTTTATTTACACATTGATTTTATTTTTATTGCCTGAGTACTACAAATGTTATGAAAGAACACACTTATTTTTCTAAATCTTAAGTTATTGTTTCAGGTGTTATGTGACGTGGAATATTATTCTTCACAAAGATGAGGTCATTAGTTATTGGTGACGTGCACTTGTTATTTCAACTCCTAATTCAAATAGCTGTAGTCCCACCTGGTGGACTGAATGCATATTACAACCAAATTACGTTCACAGCAGCTGAAGGGTTCAAACAAGCGTTTCAAGCCTAAACACGCACTTAGCAAGAAGTAAAACAAAACAAACCTCGAGAGCAGCTCTCAGGAAAAACCCTCCTTCCTTACCCAAACTGAAAGGGGTGTATTTTCTTTAGAAATTACAGGAATCATCTGATAATGTCACATCCCCGTCTATTGATGAATAGCATACAGTATGTATAAGGATATTTTCTAACCTGACAGTTCAAAACTTTGCCACAAATATGCCAACTATCTCATGGCATGTCTGGGCTACTTGATACAATCAGTTGTTTTCATTGACTGCAGTCACAAAAATGGCTAGTTATCAACAACAAACGACGATAACACTCATTTAGGTCTAAAAACTAAAGATTAAAAGAAAACTAAACATATGCTCTTTTTTATATTTATGAATAATATAAATATGCTATGATTTTTAAAATAAATATTAGATTTTTTAATACTATAATTACTTTTTAAAATATATTTTGCGTCCAATGAAAGTAACTATCAGGGAAGGCTACATAAAACCCTCCTTCCTTACCCAAACTGAAAGGGATGTATTTTCTTTTTCTTTATATTTATGAAAAATATAAATATGCTATGATTTTTAAAATAAATATTCGATTTTTTAATACTATAATAACTTAAAAAAAAAAAAAAAAAAAAAAATATATATATATATATATATATATATATATATATATATATATATATATATATATATATAAATATATATATATATATATATATATATATATAATGAAAGTAACCAACAGGGTAGGCTACTCGCTCACGCGCACTTTCTCTCTCTCTCTCTCTCTCTCTCTCTCGTCTCGGTCCTCCGGTAGCGGCTGTTCAGCGGTGTGAAGGAACATCGGACGAATCGGTCGATTTCTGCTTATAAAACTGACAAATCAGTATGTTTTATCACTTGCAGGACTGTATTTATGATTCATTCATGGGTGATAACCTATTTCTGGTCTGTCCGATTCTTGTTTTTGAAATGAGCGGCTGTTAAAGGTGAGGTGACGTTATATTTCCATCCTGCCGTTATTTTCGTAATATTACGCTTATCGCGTGAGCGAAAAATAGTTGTAATCTATCCGTTTACAAACATTTGCAGTTGTTCCCTTGTTTTTCTGCTGTAATTAGACAGATTGTTTTAAATTTCGAGTGTTATTGATAAAGTTAGAGGATATCACAAACATTACTCACTTTCACACAGTCACATTGTACAGTATACGTTTGTATTATAATAATCGATGTCTCTTTTTAATAGATCTGCACAATCAGTTTCTTTCAGATGATGTTATAAGCCCTGGATCTGACGATATATCCATCAGTCCCAATACTGGGAATAGGGAATGACACATCCAAACATCAGATCAAAATCCATTTTATCCTCTGCTTTGAGTGGAAATATGGACTGCAGCGGTGTTGCACTAGGTATGGATGTGGAGAATAGTTTTGGACAGAAGATTTGGCAGAACCTCCCTTCAGTGGTCCATCTGGACCTCCTATCCTCTAAAGGTTCTCCTCAGCTCCCGGAAATGCTCCTGTCACCCATGTTTCAGGATTCATGTCCCAAAGCCTTTCTGCTGTCAAGCCCAGAACTCACCCTACTCTCATTGAACAGAAACTCTCCGGGTTCTCCAGCAGGTGCTCCACAAATGTGTTTCATGCCCACTCTTGAAGACAATGCACAATACATGGTAGAGCCTAGTCACAACCCCAGACCTCTACAACATGGTTGTTCTACAAGAGACTATCAAGTTGGCACCAAATCACTTTCCTCAGAGCAAGCACCACATCAAAACAAGAAGAACAATGCTTCATGGGTTGACAGTGTGGAGGAAATGGAGGAAGGACTGATGATTCAGTCATTGTGGCATCTCTCCCAGCATGTTTCATTGGCGAATCGAGCCGGACGTTTACAACAGAGGGTGTTGGCCGTGCTTGGTGAACATGCTTCTAGACACTATAGCCACCAACTGGAGGGTTTGAAGAGCAAACTTCTTGAAACACTTTGTTCCCCGAAGTACCCCATGACATCAGAGCATCTTTTTGAGACTTTTAATGCTGTAGAGATGCAGGAGGTAGAGCAGGCTCTTGGAAGAAACCGTCAATACCCTCAAGCACACGGGCAACCTCTGAAATCCAGAGATGTGCAGAGTTTAGTCCACAGTGGTCATGCTGTTCTGCACAGGGTGCTGGAGTCTCTGGATTCAGACGCCACAGGGAGCAGCTCAGATGAGGAGTCGGAACATGAGGACACCAAAGAGACCTCAGTGGAACCGCAGTGAGTATGATGTGATGCTTAATGGCCTTCTTAATGAATGTTGACCTTGAAATCAAGTTGAGTTCTGACACATGGAAAGATATTAACCGGACAGGAAGGATTAACAGGAAGACATCCAACTGTATATTTCAAAAGTGTTACACAAAAGTGGTAATTTTTATTTTCACACAGCTCTTTTCATATAACAGTTCATAGTGAAAGAAATAACAGTTCATGTCTATCTAGCTTAATACATGGCAAAAAGTACCATAAATGTGATCTATATGCTTCTGAATCCATGATAGCTTTGTGTGAAGAAACTGACAGAAAATTGTCAATCAACTCTGCTCAGAGTACGTATGGTCCCTCTCTAAATAGTGTTAAAGGTGCCGTAGAATGGAAAATTGAATTTACCTTGGCATAGTTGAATAACAAGAGTTCAGTACATGGAAATGACACAGTGAGTCTCAAACACCATTGTTTCCTCCTTCTTATATAAATCTCATTTGTTTAAAAGACCTCTGAAGTACAGGCGAATCTCAACATAACACCGACTGTTACGCAACACTTGAGGTCATTAATATGTACGCCCCCAATATTTGCATATGCCAGCTCATGTTCAAGGCATTAGACAAGGGCAGGAAGTCTGGATGGGCACAGCAGAATCATCAGACTAGGTAAGCAAGCAAGAACAATACCGAAAAATGGCAGATGGAGCAATAATAACTGACATGATCCATGATATCATGATATTTTTAGTGATATTTGTAAACTGTCTTTCTAAATGTTTCGTTAGCATGTTGCTAATCTACTGATAAATGTGGTTAAAGTTAGCATCGTTTCTTACTGTATTCACAGAGACAAGACTGACGTTATTTTCATTTTTTAAATGCTTGCAGTCTGTATAATTCATAAACAACTTTCTTTATAAATCTCTCCAACAGTGTGTAATGTTAGCTTTAGCCACGGAGCACCATCAAACTCATTCAGAATCAAATGTAAACATCCAAATAAATACCATACTTACGCGATTAGACATGTTGCATGACGAACACTTTGTAAAGATCCATTTTGAGGGTTATATTAGCTGTGTAAACTTTGTTTATGCTGTTTTAGGCAGTCGCGAGCTCAGGGGCGGGGAGCGCGCTGAATCAGCGCATATTTAGTGATGCCCCAAAATAGGCAGTTAAAAAAATGAATAAAAAAAAATCCATGGGGTATTTTGAGCTGAAACTTCACAGACACATTCAGGGGACACCTTAGACTAATATTACATCTTGTGAAAACACGTTCTACGGCACCTTTAAAATAACACTGAAGCAGAGTTAAAGTTAACGAGATAATTAAGCAATTAATTAAATGATGATTGTGCATTAGTGATGAACACCTGCTGTTAACAAGCACAATCACTGAAGAAAAGAGAAACACAAGAACTACAACTGACTTCAGTCGCAGCCTTATTAATTGCTTAATTATCTCATTAACTTTAACTCTGCTTCAGTGTTACTTTAACACTATTTAGAGAGGGACCATATGTACTCTGAGCGGAGCTGATTTAACTCTGGAGATTTTACTGTGTATTTGCTGATAGTTCACTGATAAACATTTATTAAAATTCAGTCTGTTTCTCACACAAATGCTCTTGCATTACTTCTGAGAACTTACAATGAATATTATTTCTAGCTGTGTACATTCTCATATAAAAAATGTTTTTTAAAATAGTTTTCTATTTAAGATATTTTAAAATGTAATTTATTCCTATATTTAAAATATTTAAAGCTACATTTTCAACAGCCTTTACGCCAGTCTTCAGTCACATGATCTTTCAGAAATCATTCTATGCTGATTTGATTTAATTTCAGCAGTCTTTGATGAATAGAAAGTTCAAAAGAACGACATTTATTTTAGATAGGAATCTTAATAACATTATAAATGTCTTTACTGTCACTTTTGATTTTTCAGTTTAATGCATCTTTGCTGAATAAAAGTATGAATTATAAAAACAACCTTACTTTTGAATGGATACATATATAATTGACACTATGCAAGTCAAAATATTTAAGACTCATCTTCAAAATACCAAAAATATCCTTGGGTGAGATCTTGAAGTAGGTGAATTGAAGGGTAGAATTAATCACTACATAGTAGTTGCCAGGCAGTAAAAGAAAACTTTTAATGACAGGCCAGCCGTGAGTCTTTGGCAAGCAGCGAGGGAGCGTAACGACAAGTTCGGGAAAACAAACAGCCCCATAGAAGATGGAAAGAGGAAGCATTTGGCTCTGGCAGTGCTATATGTTTCTTTAAGAGCATTGCTCACAGACACAGAAGCACTCTGTTCTGTACACAGCTGTTAAGAAATTGTCACCATATTTCTCCCCCATGTTGAAGATTTTTATCTAGTGTGTTCATGTGCAGCTGGCTCTTCTTCCGATCCTGTTTCTGTACAGCCGCAGTGAAACAGACAGCTGCACTCTCCTTTCCCTGGGATGAGTAAATAAATAGAGATCAGGCTGCCCTTCGCCAGCCCGTAGATCAGAGCTTTCATGTCCCTCTCTGTTATTTGCTCGCCCACTCTGCACTTACTCTGTAAGGTCGCAGCATAAGCTTGAATGGGAGAACATCCAGTATCAAAAGACATGTCTTTGAAGAGAATATCTTTCAGGAAACTCCTAGATTTCTATGGTCTTAGTTTTAGTTAACTATAATATCCCTAATTTGCATAACTGTGAACTTGGCCCATTGCACTCATGTTGCAATTCTGCTAGAAATTGAGTAAACGCCCCTTAGTCTTTGTTAGTCTTCATTTAACATTCGGCTGATGTGGTTGTTGGATGTGCTTCCCCTCAGGCCATGACCAAATAGTTTCAGTGACTTTTCCATATGTCTTGACAATCTCAATTACAATCCATGCGTCTCATCAGAGTTTTAAACCAGTGGCCATTGCTCTGGATTCTCAGAAGAAGCTGGATATGAGAGCATTGAAAGGTTTTAAATAAGTTATCTGGCTCTAGTAAGAGAATTGCTTAAGGGCACTTTTTGTGGATAGAGATTCGGCTCTCAGCCAGTGGAATGCACACCTTTGACGTCAGTACTCTCTTTCTTTTCACAGATGTTCACGTTTTGAAGTGGTTAAGTTGTGGTTACTTAATTCTGAAAAAAAAAATCAAAGGACCTAAAGTTTTAGTGGAGCTTCAGTGTCTATTTAGTTGGCTTTGGAACATATGCAGTGCAATAAAGAGTTTATGTATTTAGTCTTGTCTCCCTTTAGGCATTAAATGAACTACGGAAGCAACAGCCATCTATGGTCTCAAATTTTCAATTCAGGAATGGTATATATGATTGCTCACTTGTTCTATGACTGCCTTTTGTTTTGATAAAGCAGGGATGTGCCCTGTTAATGTGTTTCGACCCGAGAGAGAGAGAGAGAGAGAGAGAGAGAGAGAGAGAGAGAAAGTAGGCTGGCTAAGAGAGGTGAAGTGTTTGTTTATACAGGGACCAAAACGGTTGGCCCAGGAGGAGATCTCATTCTTCCCAGTGTATTTGTGTGAGTTCACTGCTGCTCCACTGCTTTGTGGATATTCCTGGAATTTGGCAATTTGGGGGGGTGGGGGTGTCGCACTAAATCTGCCGATAGGAAGACAGACAGATATCTGTATGGTCTGATACTGAAATTTTTGGGTCCGTTTCTTGAACAGGTTTCCTAAACACTCTGCCAAGGTTGCTCCTAGAGGATTGTCTTTGTGTGAAGTGTACTGTAAGTCACTTTGGATAAAATCAGCTAAATGACCTTTTCTGTGTTTTGTGGGAGGGTAGTTGTCGTGTCTGTGAGTGGAGATGGCTGAAGGACAGAGCTGAACTCTGCAGTCGCTGGACATGGCTGCAGATGAGACTGTCTGAGCTGGACTCTCAGATTCAGCGGCTTGGAAAACTCCAGCAGCAGATCCTCTCTAATAAGGTAAAGAACTAACACAGCATCTATTAGATCAGGAAGGAAATGGGTGGTGCAGTTAGAATTTCACAATTTAAGAATTGGCTCCCTTTCAGTTCATATGTGAATTTGATTTGAATTGGCAATGTCTTACAAGATGGTGAATTAGAAAGACTGAAAAGGAATTACATAACAGATGAATTAGTCCAAGCAGTCAAAATATAAATGTTGTGACAATGACATTATTAATTTTGACTTACTATGTCTATTCTTCCATAATATGTGGAATAATTTTAAAAAAGTTAAATACTGTCAAAACACAGACGTCAATATTTTAATTCTTGCTTTCAACACATCACATTTTTTTAGATAGCTTTATAAAAAAATTCATATTGTCATCAACATTTTAAACTACTGATTATAAGATATATTTAGTAAATAAGAGAATTCTGGGAAATGAAGTGCGCTTCCACCACATTTTTAAAATGAAAATTAATGTATTAAATATAATGCACATCATAAAACATAGCACTCTTAATTTTCAAGAATGCTCTAATTTACAAATTTAATTAAACATTGATTATTAAACATTTTGAAATGTGATTCATACTAAATTAATGAAATTATAAGAAACATTTATGATAACATACATTCACACCAGTTATAGAATTTCTTTGAATTTTGTTTAATTCTACTATTTTAAATTCAATTTTGACTTGCAATACTAATGCTATTTTATACTTCAATGCAGATTAATTTCAAATTAACTTGAATTAAAAAAAAAAAAAATCAGTTCAATTCTGAATGGTGCATTGACTGTTTTAGATGCATGTATCCTCAATATGTCTTCCAGGGTCATGTGGTTTTAGCAGAGTCTCAGCCCCTGACGGACAGGCAGATCCAGCACACCCTGTGGACAGAGACTATGGATCTATCATTCACAGCTGGGAACATGCGAGATTTGCACTCTGATCTAGAGATGGAACCCAGCAGCCCCACACGTCTTCTGAGGAACATTGAGAGACAGGTGCTAAAGAAAAGCAAGAGGCACTTAGAAAAGACAAGATAAAAATTAAAGATGGAAATGTCATTTATTCATAACTGATTAAATCAACCCACTCAATTTATGTTTGTGTCTGTGTTCAGAGTGCACAGCTGACTCAGATTGTGAACAGCCTGATGCCATCTTTGAGTGCTTCACCTTCTTCATCACCTATGTCTAAAGGATCCTGCAATCGCTGGAGAGGCCAACAGAAAACAGCTTACAGCAGGTGAGGAGCAAACCAGCACCTACAAACTCATCAATAGGCTAAAATTCACCTCAGATATGTCACAGGATCATTTATTTAAAGTGTCCCTATCATGCTTTTTTTTTTTGGATACCTTTAAATGTGCCATCAAACATTTTTTTACAAGATATAATATAAGTCTAAGGTGTTCCCTGAATGTGTCTGTGAAGTTTCAGCTCAAAATACCCCATAGATTTTTTTTAATAAATTTTTTTAACTGCCTATTTTGGGGCATAATTAGAAATGCGCTGATTCAGGCTGCGGCCCCTTTAATTGCTCGCGCTGTCCGCCCCCTCCCGAGCTCTCGACTCTATCATTGCATAAACAAAGTTCACACAGCTAATATAACCCTCAAAATGGATCTTTACAAAGTGTTTGTCATGCATGCTGCATGCATACATCGAATTATGTGAGTATGGTATTTATTTGGATGTTTACAGTTGATTCTGAATGAGTTTGATGGTGCTCCGTGGCTAACAGCTAATGCTACACTGTTGGAGAGATTTATAAAGAATGAAGTTGTGTTTATGAATTATACAGACTGCAAGTGTTTAATAATGAAAATAACGACAGTCTTGTCTCCGTGAATACAATAATAAACGATGCTAACTTTAACCACATTTAACAGTACATTAGCAACATGCTAACGAAACATTTAGAAAGACAGTTTACAAATATCACTAAAATATCATGTTATCATGGATCATGTCAGTTATTATCGCTCCATCTGCCATTTTTCGCTATTGTTCTTGCTTGCTTACCTAGTCTGATGATTCAGCTCTGCACAGATCCAGACGTTAATACTGGCTGCCCTTGTGTAATGCCTTAAACATGAGCTGGCATATGCAAATATTGGGGGCGTGCATATTAATGATCCCGACTGTTACGTAACAAATTCGCCTGTTCTTCAGATGTCTTTTAAACAAATGAGATTTATATAAGAAGGAAGAAACAATGGAGTTTGAGACTCACTTTATGTCATTTCCATGTACTGAACTCTTGTTATTTAACTATGCCAAGGTAAATTCAATTTTTAATTCTAGGGCACCTTTAATGTAGTGTGTAATATAGCTGTTTTTGAATGTAAAAGGCTCTAATTAATAAAGTAAAACCAATGCCATAATTACTGTTTATATGACTGTGTAAACAAGTGCAGAGGAAGCTTCCAGAGCTTAAATTCAGACATGGAATTGGCCGTTTAGTTTTCGACACACACTATAAGCAGCAGACCAATCACGACAAACTGGGCCATTTGACCAATCAGAGCAGAGTAGGCTCTTGGAAAGAAGGGGTTTAGAGAGACTGAATGCTTTATCAAACCATTTCAGACACTGCGAGAAAAGGGGTGATGCTGCAATGTATATTTTTTGCGGAAATAGCATAATAGAGACACTTTAAAAACAAAAATGGAATAGTGATTAACTATCCTACATGTTATTGAAGCATTGGTTGCTAGATGTTTATTGTTCAAGAAACTAGATCAATAGAAGAATATTCACATCATTTCTGTCATTGTTGACACAGTACAGATAATTTTACTCAGTCATACAAAAGCTCTAGAGACACCTGCAGGAAAGCTGTTTGTCTTGATTTCATTCATGAATTTTGTATTTATTACAGCACTGTAGAAGCTCCCTCATTCTGATAAATATTTCGTATAAATTTATGTATCTCATGTGACTGTTAGGATGAATCATTTGGCCCAGTGGAAAACTGAATGAGCGAACAAGACATTGGGAAGAAATAGAAAGGGGGAAAGGATGAGAAAATCTGAGTGGAGAAGAGAACCAATGAAACTTGCCATCTTTATTTGTCGTATGATCAGATTTCTGAAGATTTTATCCCTACTTTTACAGCCAAGTGACACACACGGGTACCTTTGTTTCCAATGAGCAACAGTGTTTACACAAAGTCAGGCAGAAGAGGAAGCGAACATGTCACAGACGACAGTATCTCCCTCAGGTGGATGTCATCTGTATGTCAGCTCGGACACGACCGCTTCTGACCTATCACAAGCCTAGACTTTTCGTCATGGACCCCTTGTCTCACAAAGAACAGGTTGGCATTTTTAACCCAAATTGATGTAAAAGTGTCATAACTTTTGGGAGTCCAATCAAATATTGAGTCAAGTAAAATACGGCATGGCATATCATACAGTACTGTTCAAAAGTTTGGGGTCAGTAAGATTTTTTTTAATGGTTTTGAAAGAAGTGTCTTGTGCTTACCAAGGCTAAATTTATTTGATACTGTCAAATGTTATTACAATGTAAAATAACTATTGTCTATTTTAATATATTTTATACAGTAATTTATTCCTGTGATGGTAAAGCTGAATTTTCAGCAGCCATTTCTTAAGGCTTCAGTGTCACATGATTCGTCATAAATGATTCTAATGTACTGATTTGCTGCTCAAGAAACATTTCTTATTATTATCAATGTTGAAAACAGTTGTGCTGCTTAATATTTTTCCAGGATTCTTTGATGAATAAACAGTTCGAAAGAACAGCATTTATTTGAAGTAGAAATCTTTTGTAATTTTATACATGTCTTTACTGACTTTTGATCAATTTAATGCATCTTTGCTGAATAAAAGCATTAATTTCTTAAAAAAAATAAAAATAAAAAATCTGACTGACTCCAAACTTTTGAATGGTTGTGTAAACAAGGTCATTGCTGACATAACAGCTTCAATGTGCTTGAGTAAAAAAAGGCTTAGCACATTTGTATGTGGTAATGGCTGAACTAGTGGGACTTGCACTGATGTGTGTTTGTGGTCCAGGCATGTGTGTTTTCCCAACAGCCCCCAGGGGAGCTCAGAAAGAATAGCCTAGCCTTTTTCTATGCTCTTCTTGAAAACTGCTATCACACTGTGCTTAAGCCAGCTGCACTTTCATAAATGACGATAATCTTGTAATTGCTGGTGGCTGATTTGAGGTCTACCCTGCTGTCCTTCAGTGTTCTCTGTCAGCAGCCTGGAACTGTAAATCAGACATGCTTCATTTTGAGGCCGGAACCTGGAAGCAGCGGGACAAAGTTGTATTTACCAAAATGGAATGTAATAAAAAGAAATAGATAAACAACATTAAATCTTTTATAGGAATAGTTCAGCCAATAATGAAAATCCTGTCAAATTCTGCCTAAATTTGTTCCAATTTTGAACTACTTTAGTTATTTCGAGGAACACAAAATAGAAATCTCAGTCAAATTGTGATTGTGATTATGGGACTCGTGATTGTGATTTAATTTTAATAATTGTGATTTAAGCTTAAAAAATGACAAAAAATACATAAAAATGGAGTCTGCAATGTAGCAGAATATTCAAAATATATGAGTTTGCTGGTGAGATATTACCTTTAATTCATTTTTATTTGTCCATGAAGTTTTTCAAAGAGTATATCATTATTTTTTTTAAGATTTAAGATTTAATCTTCAGTACCAAAAACTGTGAGAGTTGGTAAGTTTGATTAATTTCCATGAATCAGTTCAGACTGTTCATTTCAATGAATCAGACAATTACATTTGTGTGAGCACTTAAAAATTGGTCTCCATGTGGCATTTTCAGTTATCCATGTCTTGTTATATTGGTGCATATAAATGAAAATGATTATTATTGTTCTTTCATTTAGGGGAAAATAGTGGAAAATGTGATTATTTTTAACTATGCTTTTATTCAGGTTTGGATGGCAGAATCTTCTCAGTACAAAACTATTCCTTTAATGAAGGAGTTTGAAGTTATTTGTGTGTGTGCCAGCCCTCTTCACATTGCACCATGACTCACACCATGTTTTGAGTCTATTTTCCAGCTGGTGCCTGGTGCACTTCCTTTAACCTTGTTTATGATTCTCATTTTGTAGCTGTCTGATTTTGGCTACCATGATTTTCCTTTTCATGCATTGCTTATGTCGTAATGGTTCCCCAGAGCACTGCGTGTCATAGATTTGGCCTTATTAACTTAGCTGTGTACGTCCAACTCTTTTTATTTGTTTTAATGCTCAGTTGGACAAATCAGGACTGGATCATTTAGCTGCAAACCAGGCCTTTAGCATCAGTAATTATGCATCAGTAATTATGCTTCCCAGGATTTGTAATCTCCCATCTGCTCATAACTTCTCATAACCTCTCTGTTTTGGTTACATTTGATTTCTTTCTCTCTCTTCACAGGTCCTGCAATCTTCCTCTTCTCTTTTTCCCAATTGCACCTCCTGTGATTCTGCTTCTGTGTGCACAAACCCCGAATGCCCCCGCAGAAAAGAGAGAACAGACGGCAAAGCGCATTGTGTTCTATCACTGTCCTCAGGTAGAGAGATGAATGGTTTAAAACTGACATTTTTCTTGCTCCGTCCACCATCTTGCAAGGATTTTTTTCCTATGGAGCCTGTCGCAATGCATTGTAAATTGACTTCTGAACAAAGAATACATGTGATGTTGTTTTAGATGCATTAAAATGCTACCTACGTAAACTCAACTACCTACGCAACTCTCTAGGCTTTGGAGCAGAGTCTATCTTAAACAGTAGAAGAGTGTTCATATTTTTGCTGTGGTAATTGGATGTTATGATATTAATGGTTTTATAAAGGTTAAAGGTTAATACTAGAGCAATCCATTAATCACTCATCCATCTCAGTGCATTAGCCTGTCATTTTAATTCACTCAGAATAAATTGTCTCATATCGGACTGTTACTCCATCAGCATGTCAAAATTGTGCTCTTCCTGCAGTTTTGCTGATTGCGTGTAGCAGCAGGAATGTGGAGTAGGTAGATTAAATTAGCTTTGGTTGCCATTAGTATAAATCTCTGCATTCAGTTTATACTGTAATATGACTCAAATGCAACATCCAGTCAAGTCTGACATTTTTCACATTCGACATTGTTTTGACATTTTGATAAGGTGTTTTAATGTTATGTAATGTTATGTACAGATGTTTCCATACTAACTAACTACAGCCTCGTATCTACCGTATCACCACTATATTTAGGTTCAGTGCAACTATTGTTTTCCTAATGTGTGTTATATAAATGAGGTTTGACTGTGTTCTATCTGCTGTATCCATCAGAAACTCCATCGTCCTTCCATCTGCAAAATGCTCTGTTTGAAGAAAATGTGCTTCAGCGATCTCTCCTCGTGAAGAAGGAGCGGTCCAGTCCCCATCACTGTCTCGGCTCCAGAGGCAGAGTCTCCCGATCATTATTCCGTAAGAATCATCTCATGGCGTTTGTGTGTGGATGCATTTAAGTACACGTGTTTAAAAATGTGTTTGTTTTTCCCATTGTTTCTTTTTTGTCTACTTTAATAGAAATGACTTTAACAGCAAAACCATGTGTCAAACAAAGAGACTTAAATTAAGTTCAGCAGTTTGCCATTAGGATTTTGCGAAGCTAAATATGAGACGCTTATAAAAATACACAGCACACGTGATTATAAGGTAGAATAATGAAAGGATCATGTGACACTAAAGACTGGAATAATGGCTGCTGAAAATTCAGCTTGAGGCACTATACACACCTACACACACTTAAGCACAAACACCAATGATCTTTCATTGTGGTCAAATTGTTTATAGCTGAAATATATTGTAGTCTTTTAGCCCCCTTAGTTTTCCATGATCTCCTTGATATTCTTTCTATTAATATTGTAAATACACTACTTACATATATATATATATATTGTAAATACAATATATGTATTTATATATACACCCTTGATACTTTAGATTTAAGTTTTCATTTATGACCCATTTCTTTATTTAAAGAACAATTTGATTATAATTTATATTTTTATACTCTACCATTTGAAAGTTTGAGGTTCATTCAGCTAGTAAAGACTTTTACATTGTTTTTACATTGTTTTACGGTTTCCACAAAAATATTAAGCAGCACAACTGTTTTCAACATTCATAATAAGAAGTACCAAATCACTATATTAGAATGATTTCCGAAGGATCATGTGACATTGAAAACCAGAGTAATGGCTGCTGAAAATTCAGCTTTGCCATCACAGGAATAAATTACATTTTAAAATATATTAAAATAGAAAAGGGTTATTTTAAATTGTATTACTATTTCACAGTATTACAGGTTTAATTGTATTCTTGATCAAATAAATGCATTCTTGTTGGACATAAGAGACTTCTTTCAAAAACAAAGCAAAACAAAATTTCACCAACCTCAAACTTTTGAACAGTAGTGTATATTTCATTTTTTTAACTTACTATTTATTTATTAAAACATAAAATGCAATCGTAAACCTAACCTAATTGGTTTCCATGTTGTGATATCACAACAATGTTTGCCTAAATAATGTTCAGGCACCTCTGTCCTCGATACTTTTTAATACACAGTGGCGCCCATTCCCAGTGCAGCTTTGAAGGTCATGTTGAAGTCGATAGCTGCTCCACAGTCTTAATGCAGTGCTGGGGTTGAAGTGAGCTGACCTGGCACTGGACTCTGACTCATGCTCTAATCATTAATGGTCTGCCACTCTTCTCTGCTCTGCTGGTTATTGTCTGACTAGGGGGCCTAATGATCCTGAAACAGCAATGCTATTCTTAACAGAGAGATATTGTCAGAGTGAGTGAGTGATTGCACTGGAATGGAAGTGTGGTAGGGGTTTCTAAAGTAAAAACACACCTCATGCTGTTTAGTTGATTTTCTGTCAGTGCTTTGCAGCACCCCTGTAGTCAGTGAACGAACAAAAAAAAAAAAAAAAAAAACCTAAAAAAACAAACAAACAAAAAATGGTCCCTCCATTCCTCTTTTTATCACATGACCTGGATGTGTATGATGTGTATGGGGATGTTCTTCTGAAGTCCAGTGTGTGGGATGATGTAAGGTGTGTGTAGGCTGCTGGGTGGGTTTAGTCATAATGTTGTGGTGTATTGTCTATGTTTATCTCTGTGGCTCAGGCGGTCTATCTGCAATCCTGTAGCTTCCAGACCATGAGTGGAGATCTACACAGACTCACAAATCACACTAACTCACAAATCCATCCTCAAGGCACAGTACACATCTACACACCAGTGATATTTCATCAGGGTCAGATTATTCATAGCCAAAATATATTGTGGTCTTATAGCCTTCTTAGTATTTCCATGATCTCGATATTCTTGATATATCTATCTATCATCTATTTTTTTTTTTAATTCTAATCATCATCTCATTAGATTCTCATGACTGATTTAAAAAATATATACAGGTGCTGGTCATATAATTAGAATATCATCAAAAAGTTGATTTATTTCACTAATTCCATTCAAAAAGTGAAACTTGTATATTATATTCATTCATTACACACAGACTGATATATTTCAAATGTTTATTTCTTTTAATTTTGATGATTATAACTCCCAAATTCAGTATCAGAAAATTAGAATATTGTGAAAAGGTTCAATATTGAAGACACCTGGTGCCACACTCTAATCAGCTAATTAACTCAAAACACCTGCAAAGGCCTTTAAATGGTCTCTCAGTCTAGTTCTGTAGGCTACACAATCATGGGGAAGACTGCTGACTTGACAGTTGTCCAAAAGACGACCATTGACACCTTGCACAAGGAGGGCAAGACACAAAAGGTCATTGCAAAAGAGGCTGGCTGTTCACAGAGCTCTGTGTCCAAGTACATTAATAGAGAGGCGAAGGGAAGGAAAAGATGTTGTAAAAAAAAGTGTACAAGCAATAGGGATAACCGCACCCTGGAGAGGATTGTGAAACAAAACACATTCAAAAATGTGGGGGAGATTCATAAAGAGTGGACTGCAGCTGGAGTCAGTGCTTCAAGAACCACTACGCACAGACGTATGCAAGACATGGGTTTCAGCTGTCGCATTCCTTGTGTCAAGCCACTCTTGAGCAACAGACAGCGTCAGAAGCGTCTAAAGACAAAAAGGACTGGACTGCTGCTGAGTGGTCCAAAGTTATGTTCTCTGATGAAAGTAAATTTTGCATTTCCTTTGGAAATCAGGGTCCCAGAGTCTGGAGGAAGAGAGGAGAGGCACACAATCCACGTTGCTTGAGGTCCAGTGTAAAGTTTCCACAGTCAGTGATGGTTTGGGGTGCCATGTCATCTGCTGGTGTTGGTCCACTGTGTTTTCTGAGGTCCAAGGTCAACGCAGCTGTATACCAGGAAGTTTTAGAGCACTTCATGCTTCCTGCTGTTGACCAACTTTATGGAGATGCAGATTTCATTTTCCAACAGGACTTGGCACCTGCACACAGTGCCAAAGCTACCAGTACCTAGTTTAAGGACCATGGTATCCCTGTTCTTAATTGGCCAGCAAACTCGCCTATTTTGAAGAGAAAGATGCGATATGCCAGACCCAACAATGCAGAAGAGCTGAAGGCCACTATCAGAGCAACCTGGGCTCTCATAACACCTGAGCAGTGCCACAGACTGATCGACTCCATGCCACGCCGCATTGCTGCAGTAAATCAGGCAAAAGGAGCCCCAACTAAGTATTGAGTGCTGTACATGCTCATACTTTTCATGTTCATACTTTTCAGTTGGCCAAGATTTCTAAAAATCCTTTCTTTGTATTGGTCTTAAGTAATATTCTAATTTTCTGAGATACTGAATTTGGGATTTTCCTTAGTTGTCAGTTATAATCATCAAAATTAAAAGAAATAAACATTTGAAATATATCAGTCTGTGTGTAATGAATGAATATAATATACAAGTTTCACTTTTTGAATGGAATTAGTGAAATAAATCAACTTTTTGATGATATTCTAATTATATGACCAGCACCTGTATATTTAAATCAGAAAAATTAAAGGCAGTATAACAAATACTGCTATGACCTTTAAGTAATTTACATTTTACATAATATATCATTTTTACATTGCAGTAATAAGAATGAGATGTATGATTTTTGTATTATATTAATGATATCAATGTAAAAATATGCATAGGCTTCATTTACTTTAGGCAAAATATAATTTCTTATTTATTTCTTTTGATATTGGGGAGAAATATGAACTGGATGTGATCTTGACATGTTTTGTGAAACTCACCCATGTGTATTATGAATATTCTTTGTTTTCTGATAAGTAGGAATATGTCTTTATGTTGTATAATTAATGATTACAGACTGCAGTCACCGACTGAAAAACAGAAGGCATTTGAAGAGACACAGAAGGGAGAGCACTCCTATACGATGGGCATGTACCCAAGAGCACAGCAGTCAAGCTTACAGGGAGGGCAAGAGGAGGAGGCACTGCTCCGACAGGCCAATGGGTACATGTGATAAATTTAACTCATATACAACAAAGACTCTGAGATGTTTAAGGTAGTAATACTGCTTTGTTCTAGACTTGCAGATCTCCAGTATTACACCCAATTCTGATCTGGTCTCCCAGAGTGATGACAGTCATGTGGAGGAGTCTTCAGAGGATGTGACCATCTCTTACTGTACACCCATACAACAGAGAAACTCACAGGTCTGCCCTTTGACCAAACCATGAGAAATACTGTATATCTCAGTTTGCTCTAATCCAAACAAACATCAGTGTTTCTTACCTTGAGGGGAATTTTAATCTAGTTAGAGGTTAATATTTTGAGGAAAATAATCATATACTGTCCTTTTTTGTTTTAGTTCCCATTGCGCAGGAGAAACTGTGAGAGTATTTCCAGCATTGATGACATTGTCGTTCCCATGTCTCTGTTCAACTCATTGAAAGTGGAAAGACTTCAGTATAAGAACATTTTGACACCCAGGTATTGATTGTTTTCACACAGCAACAGTGACATTGGGACCTGTTTATTATACTGCACTAGAAATACACTACGATTAAAAAGTTTGGGGTTGGTAAGATTCTTTAAATGTTTTTGAAAAAAGTATCTTTCAAAAGTGATTCAGTAAAAACTAATAATGTGAAATAATATTATTATTACAGTTTAAAATAATGTTCTATTTGAATAAATTTTAAACTGCAATTTATTCCTGTGATGGCAAAGCTTAATTTTCAGCATCATTACTCCAGTCTTCAGTGTCACATGATCCTTTAGAAATCAATCTAAAATGCTGATTTGGTGTTCAAGAAACATTTCTTATTATTGTCATGCAACTGCTCCGAGACACAAAGATTGAGGATCCAAACACAGTATTTATTGAAAGGGTGATGCACAATCATAATCAAATAGCCAGGCAAAAGGTCAATCACAGGGTTAACAGTCCAAACAATAACAGGGAACTTTAACACAGGCAAACAGGGTCAAAACCAAGGCACAGGAAACCAAATGAGTGGTCAGAAATGCATGCTGACACAAACAAGACTTAACAAAGAGTGAGAGCGTAACCAGGCTTTATACACTCTAAAAAATGCTGGGTTAAAAACAACCCAAGTTGGGTTGAAAATGGACAAACCCAGCAATTGGGTTGTTTTAACCCAGCGGTAGGGTTAAATGTTTGCCCAACCTGCTGGGTAGTTTTATTTAACTCAACTATTGTTTAAAAATTACTGTATTGTTTAATTAAAATTAACCCAAAGTATGTTGGAAATGAACATTTATTAATGTTCAATGAATAATTATTAAACAATAAACATTTATTAAATTGCTTATTAATAAATTTATATTAATAAACTATTAAACTATTAAATTTATATTAATAAACTATTAAAGCTTATTAATAAACATTCACCTTTTGTCTATTATTGTTGCCTCTAATTGCATCTGGTTTTTAATTTCCCAACTATTTTGGGTTCATTTTAAGCTAGCCATATAGCAATTTTTAAACAATAGTTGGTTTCAATAAAACTACCCAGCAGGTTGGGCAAACATTTAACCCAACCGCTGGGTTAAAACAACCCAATCGCTGCGTTTGTCCATTTTCAACCCAACTTGGGTTGTTTTTAACCCAGCATTTTTTAGAGTGTATAGGCAGAGGTAATGAGGTAAAGGAGAAAACAATGTTTGAAGATGAACCTGGGCAATGGACTATGGGAGATGAAGTCTGTAAGGGAATGACAATAGTCTGTGATGGAGTACCCCCTGGTGGCTCTCAAGGGTGACAATTATCAATGTTGAAAACAGCCGTACTGCTTAAAGGTGCTACAGAGGATCTTTTCGTCGACTGAGAAACCAAAGACTGTTAGTGAGTTTTTTAAATGAGCACATGCGTAAGAACAGCCCCCCTCCTTCACAGCTCATTTCGAGGGAACGCCTCCCAAAACTCGTGCACGAGTATTGGAACACGAGTTTTACCACCGGCATTCGCTTGTCGTGTTTGGATTCATTATGTCGGACTCACCGCAGGTAACTCATAATCTGCAGTTGTTACTCCTGTCTCCTGACAAAAACATTGCATGCAGCGCCTGTAGAGTGTGGAAAGTTACTGGAGCGTGCAGCCGCGCACGTCTCTCACAAGGAGCGTCATGCCAGTGATTGACAAGCCAGAGGGCCAATCGTTGGCTGATGTGCCCTACCTCATGCACAGATGATGTATATTAATATTATTCCTTTCAGTGCACCTAATAAATAGTCTTTTATCAGTTAGTAAAGACAGTTTCAAGTAATATTGCAAAAATGTATAAAACAAAACATCCTCTGTAGCACCTTTAATATTTTTGTGGGAACTGTGATACTTTTTTTGAATAGAAAGTTAAAAAAAAATCATTTGAAACAAATCATTTGTATCATTATAAATGTCTTTACTGATCAATTTAAGTATTAATTTCTTAAAACAGAAAACCACACTGACCCCAAACCTTTGAACACTAGTGTATTTGAGTGCTAATGTGATGTTAGATTTGCTGATTAAGTGTTTTGGTTTTAACTCATAAATTTGTTATGAATAATAATCTTTTGGTTGTTTTAGTACTTCAAAAAATACATTTCATTTGTAAAGTATTTAATTCACTGAATTACCAAGTGGAAACTTAATCAAATAATTTTTCTTTGAATTTCCAAAACAAAACAAAAAAAACGATATAATGATGTGTACCTATAGTGTGATGCAGGCTTTTGCTCCAACCGTACACCCATAGGGTGCTTGATAGATAGTCAATGAGTCACTTTAAATAACTGTGCTGATGCATAAAGATGTGGATAAATTCATGTTTTGTGTATTCTATTCTCTTTACTCACTTCAGTTGGCGAAAGGTGGCTATTTCTCCTTTATTGAAAAGAGAGGAGGATGAGCAGGAGGAAGGGGTAAGTTTTTTAGTTATATACTTTATACTGTAGGTCATAAAAATGGCATAATCAATGGCAGTTTGTTGTGGAGTGATGGGCTTTATCTCTCTCAGCTGGAAGCAATAGAAGATGAAGATTTCTTTCAGAGACACCAGAGTTACGAGCGTAGAGAGAAACTGGCAGGGTCCTACTGGGATCAGGACAGAAGAAACAGGATCAGGTCTGTGTGTATTATGGTTATTGTATATGTTCACTTACTGCACATATATTCTCCAGTACATGTTTGCTGATGATTGAACTTTTCTTTGTTGTTTCTTTCCTTTTTCTCTCTCTCCACAGGCCATGTAAGAGAAGCTGTTCTTCTGTGTTTGTGAGAGACCACCCTGCTCACTGTCACCCACCTCTATATTCTCCTGTCCCCTCCACCTGGACCTTCAGTCCCAGTCTGGAGGACAGAGAGGTAAAATCTATTTTTAATTTAATTTAATTTAATTTAATTTAATTTAATTTAATTTAATTGTTTCCCTCTTATGTAGGCATTGCCACCATGGAAGAGGCGTATGTTCCCCCTGACTGGTGAAGATGAGGAAACTTTGAGGTGTGATGAAGATAATATTTAATGGTCTTCTCATTTCTTTAATTGTGCATCCTTGTTTCCTTTTAAGACATGAGGAAAGGATGTGAGATTGAGATGTGAGGAAGAATCAAAGATGTACATGTCAAATGGAATTTCTTTCCTAATCAAGCCTTTCAAGGCTTATTGCTTCACAATCCTTATGTTGTTGGAGCTTGATTAATTTGGACATTCCTAATAAATCTCAGTGTTTTCTGTGTGTCCCATAGTGCCATAACTCCCACTATTGGACACATTAGGAATAACATGCACACAATACAGTCACTGAGTGTGAAATTTTTTTCATTTGAAATACATTTTTTTATTCAGCATGGATGCATTAAATAGCGATAAAGGAAGTTTTTTTACATTGTTCCCACAAAAACATTAAGCAACACAATCGTTTTCAACACTGATAATAATAAGAAATGTTTCTTGAGCACCAAATCAGCATATTAGAATGATTTCTGAAGGATCATGTGACACTGAAGACTGGAGTAATGATGCCGAAAATTCAGCTTTGCCATCACAGGAATAAATTACACTGTAAAATATATTCCAATAAAAAAGGTCATTTTGAATTATAATAATATTTCATAGTATAACTGATTTTTGAATCAAATAAATGCAGGCTTGATGAGCACAAGAGCCTTCTTTCAAAAACATTAAACAGTCTTGCACACCCCAAACTTTTGAATGGTAGTATAAATCATTTCAGATGTTACAATCCTGTTTAATCAGAATCACATTTAGAATCAGAGTCAGTTTTTGGACTTTTCACGGAAAGATGTGATAACTAAAATGCACAATTACTACAGTTAACATTGGAGAGAGGAATCAAAACAGAGATTGCATTGTGTTTAAATGCAGTTAGACAGTTATTAAATTTAGAGAAATAAATGCTTTTCTTGTTTGTCATTCGTTTGACTGATTATTCTGTGCTGTTTACAGACTTCCAGAGCACCAAAGCACAACATCTGAGATGGACCAGGAAATGACATCATGCTGAGGCACAATCTCAGCCATCATGGTTCCACTCTCAGTTACATAAATCACTCTTTCTGCTTTTATGCTGTTATGACACAGTGTAGTAACCTGATGTTTTTTTTTCACATTGTTTCTTTAGCCTCTAAAGTTTTTTTTTCCTCAAAATATTTTTGTATAAATTATTTTTAAACAGTGTTTGTATCCTACAGCCTTGTCCAGTGTAATTTATTAAATATCTTAAGCCTGCCCATTAAAAGTATAAACTGTAAGGAATTACATAATTTATTAATGTAACCTATTTTTGTGATATATTTATTTTAATATAAGTAGTGTATATTTTTGTGCTCACATTTTTGAAAGGATAGAACAAATCATTAATGATTTCTTTTAACTCTCATAACTCATTTTACCATCATTTATCCAGTACTGTGGGAAAAGCACTGTTTGAAAAGGAGTGTATAAATTTACCTCATACAACATTAAAGTGATTTAGGCTGCCTCACTTTAAAGTTAACAGTCTTCCTTTATCACATTTTATAAACACAAGAGAGACCTTGTTATTTGAGGAATATTTGAGATTAACTAGAACTCAACATGAATGGAGAGATTTTGTGTTAGTCTTTCAATTTCCAGACAAAATAAATTAATCATCTTAAAACTCATCTTCCAAAAGTACAACTTCATCTATGATTTATATTAATTGATATTAAACTCAGATTGTTCCTTTAGCAGGCAGGCAGAGCACATGGGTGCAATAATTATATCAACCACTGAGGGGCACTAATGTGCCGCATTTGCTCCTTAAAATCGAATTTGCTAGAAAACAGCCTGTTTGTGGCAAAGGGGACAAAACAGTAGCTTGATCACTGAAAACTACTTGATGATTCTTCCTGGTCTGTTTGTCAAGCTTTGACAGCTCAAAATCTAATTGCATTGATCCTGGGTCTGTGTGTGCACGGCATGTGTGTGTGTGTGTGTAGTCTTTGATCTCTTTGCAGTAAGCTGATTAGGTCATCTCACAAGCAGCCCACAGACATCCACACACACTCACTGGGGAAAGGCTAATTGGCTATAAGTAGGGGTCAAGGTTACTACCTTCATCTGAGCCTGTCCATGAGATAGATAGGGAAGATATTATCTCACTTGTTTTCCTTCTTCTTAAGCACAATGACGTTCACTATACTGCACTTAAAAGTCTGAACACTGATTTAAAGTCTGAGCACAACATTAGCTTAGAGACTCTTTTCCCAAATGTAGTGAGCTACCTTTTTAGACAGTATACTAAAACTAAAATAGTTTTTTATTCGATTTTTTAAATTAGGTTTATTTTACCAATACTTTTTCAGTTTTTAATTAAATGTTCTACATTTTTCCAGCTTTGTCCATCATCTTGGATTTATTTCATCGCTGTGCTCGGTGCAGTGCATTTTAGGATTCCCTACAACACCATATTGGATACATATGCATTACATTTAGGCGAAACCGTGATATTTTGGAACAGACTCTGATGCCGTAAATTGCTAGTAGACAGTTCACTAGGTTTTGGAACAGAGCATCAGAAATCTCCCTCTCCCTACAACTATCAGAACGCTGTGTTTTGCTGCAGAATATGTGAATACAGCCTGCGTGTGACGCATAGCCACAGTATTGATCCGGCCTCTCTTTCTCTCCCATTCTCTTTTGTTTGTGAACTCTGAGAATGGAGATAATTATTTATAGCACCAGTGAGAGAGACTCAATGATTTACTTCTGCCAGCAGGGGGAGTTTTACAAGGACTTTGCTGCAGTGTGTGCTGTGGACATATGGACATTTGTGGATATTTGTTTATACATTTGAATATATAATTAATTCACAATATTTATAGCGCCATTATACAGAAAGTATATATATATATATATATATATATATATATATATATATATATATGAAGAGTTCAGATGCAAAAGCCTCTAAGTGTCGTCTGAAATTTTCTTCTAAAATTATCATTTTTATCAAGCTTGTGTGTTTAGGTTCAGTAATTTCACTTTAATGTCAATTAATAGGTCATTTTCATTGCCATTAAAGTGAATTAACTGAACATAAACATACGAGCTTGATAAAAATGCTCATTTTAGAAGAAAATTTCAGATGGCACTTAGAGGCTTTTGCATCTGAACTCTTCATATATATATATATATATACAGTCAAACCAAAAATTATTCAGACATTTTTTATATATATTTTTACTAGTGGGTGCAGGACACTATAGTTCATTTATGTAAGTGAGGATAGCAAAATAATTTAAACTGTGACATATTATACCCAAAAATTCTTCATACAATGGACTACCAGTAAAATTGATAAAAATTTGGAACCAAAAATTATTCACACTTTGACTTGACCATATTTTGCTTTAGTGTTATCTAACATAAGATTAATTTTTTCTGACACAGTTTAACTCTGAGATCAGTCATATTTTATTTCCATTTTTTATAGTGAATAAACTGTATTAATGAATGAAATGTTCAATGTTTGACTGTATGTTTTGTCATGAAACTCCAGATGGTGCAGGCTGATGGGTCCTTAATGCTAACAATCACATTGTTAACTACACAGCACAAGCTGATTGGTTTGTGTTGCATCTGTAGCCAATGATCTTGCTGCTCAACATTTAAATAGTCGGTCAGTGTTTGCTGTAGCAATTTGCAGCGTGCTTCCATTTCCTCTGAACAGTGGCGGTTCTTGCTCGATATGAATGGATAAGACGACACAAGTTGCTCTATCTTACATAGTTTGTCAAAAATATTGCATTTGTGTAAAAAAATACATTATGATGTTAAAAAATCACATTTTTCTGTTTGGTTATGTAAGCTAGTTCGACAGAAAAAGGAATATTGTTGCCCTATGTGTAACAGCATAGCAAGCAACATAGCATAACATAAGTGATATATTGGCCTAATGAGTGGTAAAACCTCGACCGCACATTCCGTTTTTTTTTTTTTTTTTTCGTTTTTTTCTTTTCCGCAGGTGCCCTATGTCGCCCCCATCAAGATGCTATCCTGCACGGTTGTCCATGTTGCCCATGCCTAAATCCGCCACTGCTTCTGAAACCCACCACCTTCCCCAGCTCCACCTGTATAGATCTGCTATGGGTAATTTCATAACTGCTATTTGTGCAGCATATCTGCTACCATGCGAAATTCTTCTGAGTATATATATATATATATATATATATATATATATATATATATATATTAGGGCTGTCAATCGATTAAAAATTTTAATCTAATTAATTACATACTCTGTGATTAATTAATCTAAATTAATCGCATACATAATTTTTGTTGTGAAAGTATTAAATATTTCAATTCAAATGAATCAATGCAGGGTTTTTCCTGGGTCAAAAATGGTCTTCGGTGGTGACAGACATGGTCATCCACACAAACAGTAAAAAGTGCCCTACCCACGTGATCTGCGAGCCCTGATACTGACAATAAAGTACCCGTCACTCTCACTGTAATTCTTTCTTGCCCTCTTTGCAAAAAAAAAAAAAAAAAAGTGATTTTATAGCTTTGTAAGAGAAGATGCTTTTTTGCTAAACCTGAAAAGTATTAAAAAGTAGCATTTAGAAGTTATATTAACTAATAATATAATTTTCTACCATATACAATTGAATGCACCTAGCTAACAACAACTTGCTTTGTTCTGGTTTCACCTCACTCCAGTCTAAACTAACTGATTTTATAGGTAGGCCTAATTTACTACAGATTGACATTTAAATAACCTGAAAATACTGTCCATTATTAAGGCTAATTTTACTAACCACTCTTGCTAAATGGGGTAAGCACACTTATGTTCTCATTTCAGAGTTGTTCGAGTAATTGATTCGTTATAGACCAAAGACCGTGTGGACAGATCAGTTGTTGTCATGATTCATTAAAATGAGTCTGTTCAAATGAGTCATTAGGTCGCGAATTGGACATTAGCGGACATTGACGCGTTGCGTGCGAATCGCGACTATTATTAGGACATCACAAAAGATTTGTCAACACAGAAAACACTTCACCACTGGATAGGATTTTCATTTTGTTTACTGAAAGTGTGGTTTATGTCAGCTGCACGTGCAGGGCGCCTGTCAGAGAAGATGAGGTGACATTCTTTGCGCTTCGTGAAACGATTCGGTCTCACAAACTTTTAGCATTGTATCAGTTGATGTAGATTATGTTTGAGGTAGAGAGAGTGCAAAGACGGTGCTTACTTTGAAGACAGAGAGCTCGCGTGCACGAGAACGGTCAATACGGAATGAATTAATCTGCGTTATTTTTTTTAACACGTTATTTTTTCTCAGATTAATTAATCGAAATTAACGCGTTATTTTGACAGCCCTAATATATATATCTATATATATCTATATCTATATATATATATATATCTATATCTATATCTATATATATATATATATATATATATATATATATATATTTATTTATATATATATATATATATATATCTATATCTATATCTATATATCTATATTTATATATATATATATATATATATATATATATATATACATATATATATATTACAGTATTTAAAGCGCCAATATATTTTTTGAACATACACAGCATATTAGCTTTTAAATTATTTGATAAAAGATAAACAATTTTGCCTCTACATTTTAGATATCTGGTGCAATTTGTCACTTTCTGTGGGCAGTAGTGTTTGAAATCTGTCTGAAGGTTCTTTTTTTTTTTTTTTTTTTTTGCCTGCACATTGATCTGTCAGAATAAGCTCTGTGTACATGTGAGCTGATATAACCAGAACCCTTGACTGCAGTGAGAGACATCACGACAGACATGAAACTCTCCTGAATGAAGTACTAATGCACGCCCAACTCTCACCCCTATTTGCCTGTCTTGGAAGGGCTGTCTCCATAGTGATAAGTGCTCTTGAGTGTCCACTGGAACTTCATTCGGCTCTTCTAATTTAAGAAAATGGAAAAGATGGAAGAGCATCTCATTTTTAGTGTCTTTCTCACTTTGTCTCCTCTATATTTTCATCTCTATGACAACATGACTCAAACCATATCTTTTTAATTTAGCTTTGTATCACTGGCAAGCATCCGAGGTTTAAAGGGCGGCGTTTGTTTACTAAGTTGGAAAAGAAAATCCATTGTGACTATCAACTAAAACGCACACTGGTGTAAACATGTCAGTTGTTTTAACTGGCCTCTCGAGGCTCATTCATAATTTATAGGTCTCTAATTTCCACCCGGAGATGAATGTGGCTAAAGTGAGTGTGAGATTCTGTTGCCTGATACTTAGTGTGTTACATGCTTCTAAACAGACGTTTACTTGTATGTCCAATTTAAGGTCACACATTTACTTAAAATGTTATTAAAAAAAAAAACCCTTCGGTCACTTTCATGTCTTTGCAAACTTGTATGCATTTCTTTCTTCTGTGGAAAGTCTGATATTGTGAAATATTATTACAGTGTAATATATATATAAATATATATATATTTTTTTATTTATTTATTTATTTTTTTTCTATTGTAAAATATAATTTATTCCTGTGATGGCAAAGCTGAATTTTCAGCATAATTACTCCAGTCTTTAGTGTCACATGATCCTTCAGAAATCATTCTAATATGCTGATTTGGTGTTCAAGAAACATTTCTTATTATCATCAATGTTGAAAACATAAATCGAAATTATGTTTTCATTATAGAAACAGAATTTTTTGTAACAATTTAAATATTTTTACTGTCACTTTTAATTAAACTGAATCCATCCTTACTGAATAAAATTATTAAGAAAAAAATCCATTGAAAAATAAATATTGTTATATAGTCGCATGGGCACGTCCACACTGTGATTTACGGTAATTATTCAGTAGTGGGCGGGATTACGCGGCAGTGGGCGGGATGTAGTGTGGGCGGCTCTTCACCACCACCGGCTTTCACAGCGCTCCGAGAGGAAGCCTGCAGCGGACGCAACACGCCGAACAGGTAAACCACTATATTTCATTATTTACATAAAGCCATAATATCAAGTTTAAACGGTCAGCATGATTTGCATATGTATATCTGCATATTCTCTGAAGTTCTCTGACACTCTGCTATTTTAATTCCTCTAATCCGTGCTTTTGAAGATGTTAATGGGACAGATAATCTCTGTTGCTTGAGAAAGGACGCATTGTTCCATTCACTGCAATGTTGCTGATACTGTGCTTCAGGTTGATGGAATAACACTCCCTAATTCCTTTAGATACAATGCTTAACTTTTGAGAATGTGTGCGAACTTTGATTTGATTCTCAAACGAGTACCTAAATTCTTCATTTTTATATGTTTAAAAATGCTTCTTTGTGCTGAAATCCAATGATTTTCAATTTATAGCCTACTCATAGTCATATAATTTGTTATTAAGGTTGTGTATTATTAATACAACTAATTTGATCTACATGTGAAAAGGAGGAGACCTGGTCATAGACATGATTTGGTTTTGTCGCAGAGGAGGTTTTGCAGTCCAGCGGAGATGGTGCTGAAACAACAGCTACCCAGTATTAAGCACCGCTGAGTTTATTCTGCACCTCTTATTTTTATCTGTACTGATTTTGATATGTCTCTGCTCAAATGTAGATATATGGTGGTTATGGTTACATTTGATCAGTGTGTTTTTCCCATCTTTAAACACCTATCATGAAAGGTTTTGTTGAATCATGTCTCGCAAACCATCGCCTTGAGACTATATAAAAGACTCCATCAGTGATGATGATGCTGTTTCTGATAAGACATGATGCATTCCTGCATTGGCAGTCTGCCGGCTCACGCTTATTCATGAAAACAGAGCTGTGAGGTTTAATGCAGCGCCCTGCACTGGATGAGAGATATATCTGCGCAGTCCCTATATGTATGTGCCATTTATCTTATAACGTCCATTGGCATGCAAGTGTTAGTGTGTCTAAACTTCGCAGAGTCCGCACCACCGGTCATGAGCTATGACCATCTGTTAGACTGACCGCTTCATCAAACACAACAGATGTTCAAAAGGAGACAAAAAGTTGGACCCCTGCATTAACACACGCGTATCCACGGTGGGGACTTTCCATTGACTCATGTTGCCCTTAAACTGATGATGTTTTCTACTCATACCCTTACACATAACCTTCACATAAACATTTTTATGATTTCATTAAGATGCTATTTAGTGTGTTTATTACTGTAAGTCATTCCATTGTAGGGACACTGGTTGGTTCCCATGATAAAAAAAAAAAAAAAAAAACTGGACCCACACACATTTTGATCAATTTGAAAAGAGTGCATTTGTTCGCTAGGCTAATAGATTTCCAACCAACTATACACAATTCACCCAAAAAATGAAAGTCATCACTTTCATCACATGCTCACCCTCGTGTCGTTCTAAACCTGTATGACTTTCTTTCTCTTGAGAGCAAATATTATGAATTTTTTTTTTCTTGAAAAAAAATGTCTATACGATGAAAGTCAAATTCAAAATAACAAAGATATGTTCCAAACAACATTAACTTTGTTCTGAAAAATAAAGTCTCTGGATAGGTGTTTGGGACGGCAGGAGGGTAAGCATATATTTTGATAATTGATGACATAATTTTGAGACAACTATCCCTTTAAGCAGATTTTTAGGGTGTATTTGAGTTTGCTTTATTAAAGGTGCAATATGTAACTTTTTTGGTCGTGTTTTTATCTTACCCTAATTCATAGTAAGCCCTTTATAAGTGTTTATATTTTAGATCTAGCGGGATGCTTTTCGCACAAATTTGAGAAATTGCGTACTTACGTCACTCGTCCGTCCGTGTCTCTTCAGAAAAGTCAAGAATTTAATAAAAAAGATTAAAAAAAAAGAAAGAAAATTTACTTTGACGCATGTGGGAGTGGCATAGGTTAGTTGTCACAACGAGCGAGAAAGGTTGACACTGAGCATGTTAAAGGGTTAGTTCACCCAAAAATGAAAACAATGTCATTTATTACTCACTCTCATTACGTTCCACACCTGTAAGACCTTTGTTAATCTTCGTTAACACAAATTAAGATATTTTTGTTCAAATCCGATGGCTCAGTGAGGCCTCCATAGCCAGCAATGACATTTCCTCTCTCAAGATCCATTAATGTACTAAAAACATATTTAAATCAGTTCATGTGAGTACAGTGGTTCAATATTAATATTATAAAGCCATGAGAATATTTTTGGTGCACCAAAAAAACAAAAAAAAAACGACTTATTTAGTGATGGCCGATTTCAAAACACTGGTTCAGGAAGCTTCAGAGCGTTATGATTCTTCTGTGTCGAACCATGATTCGGATCGCGTGTCAAACCGCCAAACTGCTGAAATCATGTGACTTTGGCGCTCCGAACTACTGATTCGATACGCTGATTCATTACGCTCCGATGCTTCCTGAAGCAGTGTTTTGAAATCGGCCATCACTAATAAGTCGTTATTTAGTTTTTTGGCGCACCAAAAATATTCTCGTCGCTTTATAATATTAATATTGAACCACTGTACTCACATGAACTGATTTAAATATGTTTTTAGTAGCTTTATGGATCTTGAGAAAGGAAATGTCATTGCTCCCCATGCAGGCCTCACAGAGCCATCGGATTTCAACAAAAATATCTTAATTTGTGTTCCGAAGATTAACGAAGGTCTTACTGGTGTAGAACGACATGAAGGTGAGTAATTAATGACAGAATTTTGATTTTTGGGTGAACTAACCCTTTAAATCTCAAATCTCTTGGGCATCACCTGTTTTAAAACAAACACCGAATGGACGAGAGTCTGCTGGCAAAAAGAGAACGCGACAGAGCTCGTAAAAATGGAAAATCAAAATTGGCTTGCATGGCATTTCGGAGATGGCGAGAACTGAGCGATTTGAAATGTTGTAAAAGCGACTCGGTGATGGCGTTTTTATTACGTAACAGGTGAGTAAGGTATTTTATTGAACAGATAAATTGTCATATGTAGCTCTCTAACAGAGTTCATTGTAAAATATTATCTATTGCCCCTTTCATTTTGGCTGTTGTAGCGCTGTGCTTGAATTTATTTTCGAGGAAGTCTATTAATGGGTATTGCTACTAACGTCGTCAGCTACTCAGCTCCCTTTCATCTAAACTGGTTATATCTCTTAAGCCTAATAGTGAATGTTTAATAAGCAGTAGGATAACCATATTCATCCGCACAGTCACGCAGAGCCGAAACACAACCAAAACAATGTTCTTCCGCCAAATGCATGCAGTTTTGTTTTTTAACCGCTAGAGGGCCAGATGTTACTTAGTGTATCTTTAAAATTGAATTAGTTAATGCAATTAAGTTTAATTAATCTATTTTCTTTGTGTGGATGACACATGCAGAATATACAGTATTTGCTACTTAGTGAGTAGTTTAAAATTTGGACAAAAAGACAAAGGTACAAGACATTGGCTTTATGAAGCATTGTGATTGACAATCAAAATAAAAACTATTGATTTAAAGATGTTTATGTAGAGAAACAATACATTGCAAAATGGGAGTGTACAGTGCTAAAGAGTTCTTTTGGCGCAATTTTCTTGTTTCGATTCTGTTTTATGGACATTTCTTTGTAGAGTCATGGACATGGAATTCTGCTGTTAAACATACCATCGATCAGCAGGTTTCCGGGGGATTTGCTTTATTAAACCTGCAGGAAAAGTAATCAATTAAAATAATTAAGTGTGATTAACCTCAGGATTTTTCTAGCTCCTTTTAAATGAATTTGTGTGGATGACACTTGTAGTAGAATTAATGTACAATATGTGCTACTTTGTGAGTCATTTTTCACCCAGCCTATTGATTTTTTTTTATTGATTGTTTGACTTCCAGTATTAAAGGTAATGCTAAATTATATGCAATGTGAGTTAAAGGAACACATTTTTGGTTTGGTATCGATGAAGTCGTCCTTGAGCTGTACTGTCGGGGGTCCATCGTGCATACAAAACGAGTCGTGTACCATGCAAACAAAGGGAACCCAATTACATTATTACAACCTTTGTTCAAACAATTGCTTTGCCTACTTCAGTGAGTGTTATGATTACATTAACATTTTAAAGAGAATGGTCTTTGTCCTTGTCTTGCCGTTTTCTGCTTATCCAGACTCAAAGAGCACCTTTGTATGACAGCCTGTCATACTGGAGTGGTTGTTGTGCACTGGTTTTACCTGTTGTGAACAACGCAAAAAGCTGTTTATACTCTGCTTTAGTGAAATATGTGAAAGAGCACTAGCTGTGTTATTCAAAAGAGATATCGATGTACTCGGCCTAATTAGATTTGCATAGTATGATGTTGTGGTCATGGATTTAATTGGCTGTAAACGCTCTGAAGATGCAGGTATATGCGTAATGTATCTTTAATGAAATGGTAGCGACTCTAGTGAGGCATTAATCCCAGCCACCTTTCCATCACCTCATGCTCGCTAGATCAATGAGGCTGTAGGGTCTAGAACATTCCCTGAGTCAGGAGGACAAGTACCACTCATGTCCTGACTTGATGAGTCCTCGGGTAGCCCTACCTGAGTGCATCTGGCTACTGTTGAACTCGGAGGAATCTGTTCTACTGTAGGTTTGCCATGGTGTACTGTGATTCTAGATTTTATGTCAGGAAAAGGGGAAAACAGCTCCTATATCAGTCGGCTAACAAATAAGCTGTTTCCCAGTTCAGAGGCTGCATCCTTCGAAGGATGTGGACTTCAAAGGCCATGCCTGCAAAGGTCAGACCAAATGTTGTTAAATAGGACGGACTAGCCTACAGAGGATTGTTCTTGTCGCCTAGATAATTTTCTTACCGCAGATAGGGCCATCTTACCCCTATTTTAATATTTGATATTTTGTGCTATGACAACTAAATTAGTTTCTGTTTTTCTTTTAATAACACATTGGCTGATGCATTATCATCCTGCACATACAAGTAAATCCACACTGGGGGCATCTTCCCCCATCTTACGCCTGTGTGGTTTGTTCAGTCAGCAGCCAAAACATTGAACTATGTTCAGTAGCCTAATTGAACAATAAATTGGATTCTTTTTGGCTTTTTTGACTGAGATTATTGTCAATGGTCAATTAACAGTCTCGTTATGAATAGGCTAATTTCTATTTCAGATATTTTACTCAAGGTTTTTTTTTTTATTGAAAGAAAAAAAAATCACAACAAAACAGAAAACAGAGAAAATAAAGCCCCCCCCCCACCCCATATAACAGTCAGACCATATTTCAGATATTTTAATGAATTTAGAGGAAATATTCTGTAAAAAATGTTTAATTTCTGGACATAAATTTGTTCACAACTTTATTCAACAATATCTAGTGATGGGCGATTTCAAAACACTGCTTCATGAAGCTTTTTTGTTTCAAATCAGTGGTTCGGAGCGCCAAAGTCACATGATTTCTGTAAACGAGGCTTCGTTACGTGATAAGTGTTTCGAAATTTCAGTGGTTCACCACTGGGGGGCGTGACTTTGGCAGTTTGATACACACTCTGAACCACTGAATCAAAACAAAAATTCGTAAAGCTTCGAAGCTTCATGAAGCAGTGTTTTGAAATCGCCCATCACTACATATTCTTGAATAAAGTCGTTATTTTGTTTTTTTTGGCGCACAAAAAGTATTCTCGTCGCTTCATAACATTAAGGTTGAACCACTGTAGTCGCATGAACTGTTTTAAATCCGTCTTTAGTAGCCTTCTGGGCATCTGAAAGTGTGGAGTGGAGGCCTCACTGAGCCATCGGATTTTATCAAAAATACCTTAATTTGTGTTCCGAAGATGAACGAAGGTCTTACGGGTGTAGAACGACATGAGGGTGAGTAATTAATGACAGAATTTTCATTAGGCCTATTTTGCATATGTATGTCTGGACACTCAAATCTCTAGTTCTTGGTATGAGCATGGGCTGTTTAAAAACCCATACCAGTCAGCCATTATACTTGTTAAGTTGTGGTATTATTGGCTTTGTTCTGACAGCAGAAATCAGCATGTGGTTTTTACCTTGCATTAGCAGGGCTTGAAGTAACTGAAATCATGGGGACTGAAGTTAATTTGACTTAATTGCTTGCTGCAAGTAAGATTCAAACAAGGCCCTTCCTACTATATTGTTTGAAGTAAGGGAAATGTATTAAATGTTCTTTGGCATTTTGTATAGTACATGGCTTTCCCAGGTTTAACAAAGGTATTGTGTCTTTGACAGGTTTGACCTTTGGTACCAGATTAATTTACATGAATTTCTAACAGGTACAGTCAGTGTGTGAGAGCAGGAAGTTTATTTGGCCCGTGTAAATGTGCGTGAGTGTGCTCGGAGTGTAGCAATGGGCTCTCACTGGGGAAATGTTCATGGAGAGTGAGCTGCAGTGCTGTGGACCCCAAAACAATGATCTCACTGTTCTCCCAGTGGGCTCCCGAAAAGCAGGTCACCTCTACACCCAATTACCGCAAGCATCTAACACTAGATAATGCACATTCCACACATGCAGAATGAGTGTTACATCTGCTGACATGTTTGGCATTTTTTCATTATAAGGAAATGAATTGCCCAGGAATAGATTTCAAATTGTATGATGTTGATCATTTGTATTAATCACACTCTCAGGTATACATGCATGTTCAGCTAATAATAATATTTTAACAATCATTCAGCACTTTTATAGTATATTAGCAAAATTGCTTGATTAATAACAAACATTTAATTAACCATTATATTTAAATACATTGCAATTTTATATTTATTGTATTTATTTCTTTAATTTATAAACTATTATCTGAGTAGAATATATTATTTATATTAATAAAGCATGATTGTTGATATTTGCATTAAAGGGTTAGTTCACCCCAAAATGATGTCGTTCCAAACTCGTAAGGTTTTCGTTCATCTTTGGAACACAAATGAAGATGTTTTTGATGAAATCTGAGAGATGTCTGTTCATCCTTTGCAACGACCACTTTGATGCTTCCAAAAGTTCATAAAGAGATTGTAAAACTAATCCATATTAATCAAGCGTTTAATCCAAATTTTCTAAAGAGACTTGATCGCTTTTTATGATGAATAGATTTAATTTAAGCTTTTACTCGCGGTCTTACGAGTTTGGAACGACATGAGGGTGAGTAATTAATGACATAATTTTCATTTTGGGGTGAACTAACCATTTAATAATAATAATATTAATAATAACAACTATTATTGTTGTTGTATATTGTTATTGTATAACCTTGTGCGCTGGATGGAAACATGCTTGCTTTGCTAGGAGTGTCTCAAGTTAGATGTTGTCATTGCGGATTGCCCTAAGCTGTCTAGTGGTCTAATCTGTCTGCCACTGTTTGATTCTGAGCCACCCATGGGCTCTTCTTGCTCCACAACCCTCCCCCACTAAGCTTGGGGCAGAACAAAGAACCGGCATCTTTCTCTACCTTGAACCTGCACTGCAGGCAGCTGATGAGGAGGGGGAGGCCGGCTATCAGCAGGAGAACCATCGCCCCATCTGAGCCATATCCCTATAATTTCCCCAGGGCTCAAGGGCAGCGTTAACAAATAAAGGTCTTTCGCATCCAGTTTATAATCATTTTATTTGTCTGACCTCTGAAGGAGAGCATGCATTTCTTTGCAGCGTAGGATATCAGTTTCAGTTTGGGCATGATAAATGTGTTATAGTCATAAAGGCAGATGTTCTCCGTAAGCTCATCTGCCTGAAAGATAAATGTGTGTCTGGGAGTGTTTTAGCGTGCACATTTCACACGGTTCAATTATGTATTGAGTTGGGCAACTGTAGTGAGTGAATGGGAGCTTGACTGGTGTGACAGTGATCATGAATGTGTTTTAAAGTGCACCATTACAATTTTATCAATAGGAAAATAGACTGATCACATAGGCAGAGTTTAAGGTCAGGATCAAGATTTTCAATGCACTCACAGTAAAGGGACATCTAAAGGCGTAGTTCATTTAAAAATTATCATTCTGTTAACATTCATGCTTTTTTTCACTATGGGAACTTTTGAAGAATATCCTGGCCATTTGAATGTAATAAACTGGTACTTCAAGCTCTAAAATGACAACAAAAAGCACCGTAAGTCCATAAAAATGGTATATAAAATGGTTTATATACAATAGCTTTCGTTCATTATTCAGCGATAATCGTCCTCTTCAGAACTCAAGAATCAAATCAGTACGATTCAAAAATGAATCATTCAGTTCTTGTGAACTAGATTAACTAATTCATTAAAACAATCTGATTCATAAGAAAGATTTGTTTATAAAATGACATTGTTACTTTTTTCATGAACATAAAGCTGTTTTATGACTTAGTTTTGAATATGGCACTTGAATAATATGCACCGCTTTATACTTTTATGCCACTTTTTATGTTATTTTGGAGTTTGACAGCCCAAGTCCCTATCCACTTTCATTATATTTTTAAAGACTGTCCTTAATATTCACCTAAAAATTATTTTTTTGTGTGTGTTCTAAATTAGAATAGCATGAATTTGAAGTAGGACTGCTGATAGTGGTGCAGTAATTAATTACACATTTCACATTTTTCCCCCCTATATCTTATATATATATATATATATGCTATTACATTTCATAAAATACACTGTGGCACTTTTCACAGCTTCCTTTGGTGTTGTTACATGCTTTTAACACATTTACTGACTAACAGACCTCTTCATAAACTGTTGGATGTGTGACTGGACTGTCACTCCAGGTGAAAGATGAGAGTTAGGTGAGTCAGATACTCATATTGGTTTCTGAAGTTTGAGTGAGCTGACCCCTTGGTTGTTCTGGGTGGTAGTGTTTATTGACTCTGCTATAGGCTATAGTGGCAGAATGAGGCTCTTTGAAGAGATCGAGCTCTGGATGTTTCTGTCTGTTATGTACAGGCAGCCTGTAAAGGTTATGGCACAGATTTACGTAACTGTGGAGGTGACGTACAGCTAATCCATGAACAGACACTCCCTGCATAGCTGCAGCCTCAATGATCCCTTTTACTGCCAAAGCCTTATGTGTGTATGTGTGTGTGTGTGTTTGTGTGTGTCCCAGACCAGGATATATTCCAGCAAACACATTTCTAGAGACTTTCTGAATACATTAAATTACTGTCATCCTAGAAAATAGACTTGGGTGGTTGACATTTAGGTATGACAAGTAGGGAAAATTAATCTTATCAAACAAGAGTTGAAAATGACTTTCTATTTGTCACATTTTTCTATGCTTATCCTTGAAAATGTCATATTATATTACATTTTATAAAACTGTAAAAGGACATATTTTAAAAGGAAACATATAAAATGCTTTATTCCAATAACTGTAGATCAAATTTTATTTAAAATATTTTAAAGTATTTTTATTTATTTAATTATTTATTTATTTGGGATGAATAAATAATTTATTTATTTATAAATTACATCTAAACCTTTCCTGCCTTTTGTATATTTTTAAGTTCTTTTTGACGAGCCAAACTATTTCCCACTTTAATAGATTTTTATTTTGTCATACAGTATGCAGTAAAAACAGTAATGTTGTAAAATAGAATTACAATTTAAAATAATAATTTCCTTTTTTTTTTTTTAAAAATGTAATTTATTCCTGTGATAATTTACCCCAGTCTTCAGTGTCACAAGATCCTTCAGAAATCATTCTAATATACTAATTTGGTGCTCAAGAAAGCTTAATATTTTGTGGAAACCATTTTTTCAGGATTGTTTGATGAATAGAAAGGTCAAAAGAACAGCATTTATTTGAAATAGAAATGTTTTGTAATAATGTAAAAGCCTTACTGTCGCTTTGTCATTTCTTCTGATTGAAAAGAAAATGTGAACTATACCATATTCTATACTGCAACTCATTCTTGCAGTAGATGCTGGTGTTTTATGGAGCAGTACGTAGCTGTTGGTTTGTGCTAGCAGAAGAGCAGGGTGAGGCAGAAGCTATAAGCCTGTGAGAGTCTGAACTCTAGACAGCTTTATCTGGCTGATGTAGCTCAGCCTCAAAGGGAAGGAGCTTACATGCAAGGCATCCAAGCTCCAACAGAGCTGTCACTCCACTCGATGCCAAGGCCAGAATCATGCTACGATATACACAAGTACACAAGCAGATGCGACTACTTGGCCAAGTAAGGTCATTTGTAATGTGCAATCATTACTCTAGCAAGCCTATACTCAAGCAGTCAACATAGATCTATACTACTGATCAAAGTTTGGGGTCAGTAATATTTTTGTTTTTAAAGGAAGTAAAAATTTTATTCAGCAAGGATGTATTAAATTGATCAATAAAGACATTTATAATGCTACAAAAGATTTCTTTCAAATAAATGCTCTCCTTTCTATTTATCAAAGAATCCTGGAAAAAAAGCATCATGGTTTCCACAAAGATTAAGCAGCTGAACTGTTTTCAAAATCGATAATAATAAGCAATGTTTCTTGAAGGATCATGTGACACTGAAGACTGGACTAATGGCTACTGAAAATTTATCTTTTCCATCACAGGAATAAATTATATTTTAAAGCAGGCTGATAGGCCCTTTAATCAATCTGCTTGCAGTCACATCATTCTCTATAAGGCACAGCTGATTGGTTCCTGCATAGACATCAGCGCTTATATCTGAATAATAAACTTTTGTATACTTCTGTGATAATTGGAATATTTGTAACACAGAAAAGATTGTTTGTGAAGCTGTTTATATCTAAACATGACAACTGCTCTTTCTACAATCCCGATTTCAAAAAAGTTGGGACACTGTACAAATTGTGAATAAAAAAGGAATGCAATAATTTACAAATCTCATAAACTTATATTTTATTCACAATAGAATATAGATAACATATCAAATGTTAAAAAGTGAGACATTTTGAAATGTCATGCCAAATATTGGCTCATTTTGGATTTCATGAGAGCTACACATTCCAAAAAAATTGGGACAGGAAAAGTTAAATGTACATATAAGGAACAGCTGGAGGAGAAATTTGCAACTTATTAGGTCATTTGGCAACATGATGGGGTATAAAAAGAGCCTCTCAGAGTGGCAGTGTCTCTCAGAAGTCAAGATGGGCAGAGGATCACCAATTCCCCCAACGCTGCGGTGAAAAATAGTGGAGCAATATCAGAAAGGAGTTTCTCAGAGAAAAATTGCAAAGAGTTTGAAGTTATCATCATCTACAGTGCATAATATCATCCAAAGATTCAGAGAATCTGGAACAATCTCTGTGCGTAAGGGTCAAGGCCGGAAAACCATACTGGATGCCCGTGATCTTCAGGCAATTAGATGGCACTGCATCACAGGAATGCTACTGTAATGGAAATCACAACATGGGCTCAGGAATACTTCCAGAAAAAATTGTTGGTGAACACAGTCCACCGTGCCATTCGCCGTTGCTGGTTAAAACTTTATAGGTCAAAAAATAAAAAACCATATGTAAACATGATCCAGAAGCGCAGGCGTTTTCTCTGGGCCAAGGCTCATTTAAAATGGACTGTGGAAAACTGTTCTGTGGTCAGACGAATCAAAATTTGAAGTTCTTTTTGGAAAACTGGGACGCCATGTCATCCGGACTAAAGAGGACAAGGACAACCCAAGTTGTTATCAGCGCTCAGTTCAGAAGCCTGCATCTCTGATGGTATGGGGTTGCATGAGTGCGTGTGGCATGGGCAGCTTACACATCTGGAAAGGCACCATCAATGCTGAAAGGTATATCCAAGTTCTAGAACAACATATGCTCCCATCCAGACGTCGTCTCTTTCAGGGAAGACCTTGCATTTTCCAACATGACAATGCCAGATCACATACTGCAACAATTACAACATCATGGCTGCGTAGAAGAAGGATCCGGGTACTGAAATGGCCAGCCTGCAGTCCAGGGGTCTCATTTATAAAGCGTGCACAAAACGGGGCTGGAAACGTGCGCACGCCAGTTCCCACGCAAAGGTTGTGATCTATAAAAATAAACTTGACGGGAGAATGTGCGCACCTTTAAGCAAACTTTGAGCCGTGCGTACGAACATTTTGGAGACAGAGCAGTTTGGCGACACTGATGGTGAGCTGAGGGACTGACGGCAGATGAAGGGAAACCACTTTAAATCCTCATTCTGAGTCATAATCATAAATACAGTTCATGTCCACAATAACAGTTTAAATAAATAAAAGAATTATTTAAACTGGCGTGGAAACACGTTTTCATTTGATAAACATTTACATTAATATTACACTTCACTATTGCCGATAAGCACTGAAATTACATTACGCAGTTAAACAAAAGTGATATGAATTCAGATAGTAGATGTGCTACTTTAGATCACTTTTCCTGTGACACGCTGTTTTAATGACAGCGAGGAGCTCTGGGAGCACAATAATTCCTCTTTAAACTAAACTGCAGATGGTATGACAAAATATTTTAGCGAGAACGATGATCAATGCACACTTAACTTCGATATTATGGAAGACACTGCTGGTCGAACGGTCCGTTGTCCAGTTTGAATATGTCCAATAATAAGGTGTTGATGTCGTGTGAAGGATCTTCAAACAATTATCATTTGAAGGATATAATATGAGGAAAACGGTAAGATTTGCATGTTTTCTTTTTAAAATACTTTGTCAGTGACGCGCCGAGATCAGACGACTGCAATAAATAAGTAGGCCGATCTGTTTCCACTAAAAATAGCCTATAAACTTCCTAAAAGATGTGTTCACCTTATCAGCAAAACTGTATAAATTTGATTTGAATTGTTTAAAACTATTAAAATACTATTTGGCCAGTGGAAATGAATGAATCAGCTCTATTCTAAAACCTTTATCTTAAGTATTTTATATAATTTTGTTTTTATCGATATTTTGATATATTTATTCTAAAACATAAAGAGGATATTGGATGATCTTTATCAATATAATGTGGCACAAATGGCATTTATAATCCATATCTAATATTTTCCATTGTCTTGTACCTTTGATGGCGTGGATGTCACGTGGATGGGAACGTGTATGGAAATGATATGCAGATGAGGTTATGCATAGTAAAACTAGGCGTCATAAGCTCCATATATGGTGATTTCGGGGAGGAGACAGGGTGGAGATGCACCCACGCACAATCTTCTGCTGACTGGGATTTATAAAGGGATTTGTGCGCAGGTTCTGGCGTACGCATGGTTTTATAAATCTGATTTTTTTTGTGCGTACGCAGAATATAGCTTTTGCGCGTACGTACAATTTTAGTAGGGATCCTACGCACAGTTTTATAAATGAGACCCCAGATCTTTCACCCATAGAAAACATTTGGCGCATCATAAAGAGGAAGACAGTTGAGCAACTAGAAGCCTGTATTAGACAAGAATGGGACAACATTCCTATTCCTAAACTTGCGCAACTTGTCTCCTCAGTCCCCAGACGTTTGCAGACTGTTATAAAAAGAAGAGGGGATGCCACACAGTGGTAAACATGGCCTTGTCCCAACTTTTTTGAGATGTGTTGATGCCATGAAATTTAAAATCAACTTATTTTTCCCTTAAAATTATACATTTTCTCAGTTTAAACATTCAATATGTCATCTCTGTTGAATAAAATATTGAAATTTGAAACTTCCACATCATTGCATTCTGTTTTTATTCACAATTTGTGAATAAAATCGGGTTTGTAGATCAGCGGCAGCGTGAATGCAGATTTGAATATCGCGATTTTAGTTTTGGTTAAAAAATGTATTTAATATCATGCGGTGGGTGATGAAATCGAGAATGCGATCTTTTAAAGATTAATCTTCATGCAGCTTTGTGCATCTCTCTCTTTCTCTGCATTGATATCTGACTTATATGAGTAGCGTGAGGGCTTTTCAGTGCTTTAATATTCATGAGGTGAGACGTCTCTAATAAAGGATATGCTTCTCGAACTTCGCCCACCCATCACACCAGAACCGTTTTTTGGAACCGAAATTTAGAAATTTTGCACAGTTCTGGTTCTTTTAAAAAACACTACTGGTTCTCGGTTCCCAACCCTAATCAGTAGCCAATGAGCTCGCTGCTCATTTGCTGTAGCAGTTGCAGCGCGCTTTCAGAAACCTTCCACCTTCCCCAGCTCCACCTCTATAGATGTGGTACAGGTAATTCATTTATGCTATTTTGTACAGCAGCAGTACAAATTTGCTCACAGCAGTGTGTCATGTATGTATTGGCAGCAGCAAGTCCCATACTTGCTCTTCAGCAGCTGCAGCAGCAATAACAGCACCATCAGTGTAGCAGATCTATTCCACCAAGACCAAAAAAAATCAACAAAATTTTTTTGTGTTGGATGGTCTCATTTAATTAATCTCCCTTGCCTGACTTTTGGACATCTGTTTATTCTGTCCAGAAGAACCCCCAATTAGGGGGATACAGACAAAATAAGAATGAAAAAATACCAAATGGTATATATAATAATAACATACTTGCCTGTGTGTGTGTGCATACTGCATACTGAATGGATCCCAATATTCTGTAATCTCCTCTATTGGCATTGATAAGGGCTGATAAAGCTGTGTGTGTTCTGAATGAAGCTTGTCTGATAACAGTACGGTGTTGCTTTTGTGCATAATTTCGCTAATCATCCGGTCGATTGAAGATTCCTTCCTGTTTAACAATTTTCATTTTGTGTGTGCTATAATGACCTTGTCCAGCTTTTTGTGTTTAATTATCAGCATCCATTGTTGTGGGAACACACATTCTTTCCGTCCTGCTGATCAGATCTTTTAGCTGCGCACTAAAATGATCTCAAGAGCTGTGAGGCATGAAAAGCACAAAACTTTAAATGGAATTTGAAGAACATAAAACTTTTTCTTCTTTTAATGAAGCCCTTTAGCATAGAAGCATTAGTGCCATTGGTTAATGGCGCAAACCTCTACTGGTCTGAATGTATGCGTCACCATAGCAACCACCACCATGGAAACAGTAGCCATGTGACTGAGGAGTAATGGAGACTGTGGATCACACAAAGGAGCCTCTACAAAGATGTGTCCATGTGGAAGTAAGCCACTGAGGGCCCAGCACCGCAGTCCTTTTAGGTCGCAGAAGACTTTGGGTTTAAGTGCTTGATTGGCCTCTGGCATCCACAAGGCACCGGGGAAACCCTGCTACTTAAGTGAAATGGGGTTAAGGCATAGTACATCTGACAGTTGTGACCCACTGAGGAACCATTCATTTGTAATCCAGAGACTTTGATTTTAATAACCGTCGCGTTTCGTTTTGCAGACATGTTTGTGATCCTAGCCTTTGCCGCACTGGTTTTCCTGTTAACGCTAGTTAATCGGCATTTAGGGCTTGTAATGTTGTTCCAACACTCCCATACAACTTGTAGGTTACTTCCCGTTAAAATCAAGCAAGTATTCTTCATTAATAGGATCAACAACAGTAGCCAGTCATCCTTCAGTGAAAAAATAGTGAGTCTCAGAAGAAATGCGGTCTCCTGTTGTTTTTGGCTAATAAAGTCACCGTAAATTGGCACTTTATGGATGTTGTCGTACTACTGCTGGAAGAAGAAGCTAACGTCAGATGTTTGGATCTTAAATAAAGAGCATTCTGAGGCCTATTATGGTGTAGAAAAATTAATGACACAATAAAATAAATTTATAATACCAAGTTGAGAGAGGGCAACAGCTACAGTATATGGTTGAAATGCATGACTTGTGGTTATGTAGATCTACTATCGAGTTTAAATCATGCCGTATGAGACAGCCAAAGGGCTGCTTTTAACATGGCTGTCCACTCGCACAGCAAGCACGAAGCTTTGTTTTATTGCCGTATGACATGCTCAGGTTTCCTATGCTTCTGAGTAACAATTCCCTGATTAAATTTCAATAGTGACTTCTGGTATTATGATTACTTTTGTAAAGCAATTTTTAAATTAATGTTCCTTCCTTGTACACGTTCAGCTCCGTTTACAGCATCTGTGCTATCTGTACTAATAAAACAAAAACAGCTTACTGTTTAGTAATGCACTTAAAATATAAGTCAATGGGACATCCTGGAGTTTTCAAAAGCAGCTCACATTTTTTACTGCACTAATATTAATTGATCCATATAAAAATGTGTGTTATAATTTGGAAAATATGTTCCATGCAAACAATAGCAAACTTTATGGACAGTTATTCCTTGTGCATTTATTCAGTAAATGCTTCAGTCAAACTAGTCTCATGGGATGCACAGTATATCTGGACCATATTGGTTATTTTTTCTTTAAAGGTGCCCTAGATTCAAAAATTGAATTTACCTTGGCATAGTTAAATAACAAGAGTTCAGTACATGGAAAAGACATACAGTGAGTCTCAAACACCATTGTTTCCTCCTTCTTATGTAAATCTCATTTGTTTAAACGACCTCCGAACAACAGGCGAATCTCAACATAACACCGACTGTTGCGTAACAGTCGGGGTGTACGCCCCAAGTATTTGCATATGCCAGCCCATGTTCCCAACAATATGAAAGGCATTAGACAAGGGCAGCCAGTAACGTCTGGAGCTGCACACAGCTGAATCATCAGACTAGATAAGCAAGAACAACAGCGAAAATGGCAGATGGAGCAATAATAACTGACATAATCCATGATAGCATGATATTTTACTGATATTTGTAAATTGTCTTTCTAAATGTTTTGTTAGCATGTTGCTAATGTACTGTTAAATGTGGTTAAAGTTACCATCGTTTCTTACTGTATTCACGGAGACAAGAGCCGTCGCTATTTTCATTTTTTAAACACTTGCAGTCTGTATAATTTATAAACACAACTTCATTCTTTATAAATCTCTCCAACAGTGTAGCATTAGCCGTTAGCCACGGAGGACAGCCTCAAATTCACTCAGAATAAAACTTTAACATCCAAATAAATACTTTACTCACATAATTCGAAGCATGCATACAGCATGCATGACGAACATCTTGTAAAGATCCATTTGAGGGTTATATTAGCTGTGTGAACTTTGTAAATGCGCTGTAATATAGTCGACAGCTCATGTGGCAGGGAGCACGCGATTTAAGGGGGGCGGCGCCGAGTGTAAATCAGTGCATTGTTAATGATGCCCCAAAATAGGCAGTTAAAAAAATTAATTAAAAAAAATCTATGGGGTATTTTGAGCTGAAACTTCACAGACACATTCAGGGGACACCTTAGACTTATATTACATCTTGTGAAAAAGCATTCTTGGGCACCTTTAATTAATCAATATTGGATATAAATGTGCATGCTCAGTTCTAATATTTTAACGTTTAGGTTAACTTTGTTATCGTAAAATTTAGTTGTAGTAAAGTTTAAGTTTTAATGTTTTAATTTTAATGTATTAAGACTCAAACAGATTATTTTAAAGGTGCAGTATGTAATATTGACAGCTAGCGATTGAAATGGGTACTGCAGTCCAAATTCAAAATATTGGAGAGAGTTGTTTTCTCTCAGACTTGACGCTCATACGGGTTGCCAGATTGAGGACACATAACAGGAATGAGCGCAACTGACAATAGAAGGCGAGGAGACTTACACACCATAGGTCGATAAGTTTATTTAGCCACGTTTTAATATGCTCCTGTTCATAGATTTTTAGAGGATGCTGAAGCTTTTTAGGTCGGGTAGAATCTGTGGTCTTTGACCCAGTTCATTTGCTGGCTTTCATGGCTGCAGTGCGCTTTTTTCCCGCCAACTGGCAACACGGGGTGTCGAAATACTATTGGGAAAATTGGCAGCATGCGGAGATCGCACAGAACAAAACAAAAACAGACATTCCGACACGGAATGCACATTTCAAAGTAGAATAACTAGCTATAGCATTGTTCTTTCCAGAGAAAGAAGTATGTGAATTTAGCATGTTTCCTAAATATCTGCAAACATTTTATGGTATTTTATGCTTTAGTACAGTCAAATAATTACATACAGCACCTTTAACTTTAACTGGAAATTTAACTCTTTTACATTGTTACCAATAAGAAGCAATGCACATAGAAAAATGTGGCCTGTATAATTATAAAGAAACAATTTTACCTTATTAAAACATCTAATACACTTATCACTTCTCATAAAGTGTCATTATGCTCACAATAGTGATTGTTTCACAAAGGCAAGAAGAAGAAAGAGATTTGGAAAAATATCCCCTCTCTTTTATGAAGGAATGCTTTTACTTCCTTGTGTGACAGACATTCGAGAGACTGCAAGACATTTGAGGACCAGCGATGGCAGGCGTAGGACGTTCCTTGAGCAACTAGTTGATTGTATGTGGGCTGAAGACGAGTGTGTGTGTGTGATGGAGGTGAATGTGTGGGCTGAAAGACGTTAATGTGTGTTGCGTCCTCTGTGTGGGTTGTGAATAGGTGCAGGTAAGTAGGTGGAGCCGAGGGGTACAGAGTGACCACAGTGACTCATTTTGCCATCACCCAGAATTCCATGCTCCTTTTCGTTTCCAAACATTGTGGCCAGAAGGGGTGTCAGAGTTGTGCGGGGAGATGTGACGCCCATGTGTAGGCGGCAGTGTGTGGGCTGCCGCTCTGTAAACGTGTATTGTTAAAGAGCCAGGCCCGTGAGATTGCTCTCCCCTCATCTGTCGGGGGCGGACCACTCTCAAGCGTGCCACAAGCGCAAGGTGGCTCGAGGTTTCTGTGAATCGTGACTGATTTTTCATTAGGGAGCTTCTGACTACAGTTTGGCGGGCACAAATGTTAGTTAAAAACAAGTTTCACAAGCTTCCATTGGAAAATGTTTTTAGCTTTATTGTGCCTATGAAGGGGATGATGTTGAGATTGTAAACTTCCTAATGGAGCAATGCTCACATCTTTTGTGTTTAATTAGGTGTATTAGGAATAGTTCACCTAAAGATTCATTCAGTCATTATTTACTCATCCTTGTGTTGTACCTGTAACCAGTTTTTTCCATGGAAGACGAGACGAGAATGTTTGAAGAATTTAAAATGAGAAAAACGACAAGTAGTGTCCATATGAGTTATGCTTTACATTTAAATTCTCCAATAGTGTATTTAGAGGAACAGATGAACCGTTTAGGCAGTTTAAAGGGTTAGTTCATCCAAAAATAATGTCATTTATTACTCACCCTCATGTCGTTCTACACCCGTAAGACCTTCGTTCATCTTCAGAACACAAATTAAGATATTTTTGATTAAATCCAATGGCTCAGTGAGGCCTGCATAGACAGCAATGGTACTTTGTCTCTCAAGATCCATAAAGGTACTAAAAACACATTTAAAACAGTTCATGTGAGTACAGTGGTTCAATCTTAATATTAAAAAACGACAAGAATACTTTTTGTGCTCCAAAAAAACAAAATAAAGACTTTTCAACAATATAGTCAAAACACTGCTTCGGAGCTTTACGAATCGAATCAGTGATTCGGATCTCCTATCAAACTGCTAAACTGCTAAAATCACTTGACTTTGGCGCTCCGAATCACTGATCCGATTCGTAAAGCTCCTGAAGTGTATGAGTGTGAGCATCAGTAGCCATGAGTCGCATTAAAGTGATGTCATCTCCCTCTCTTCGATTGATTAGCTAGAGGAGGAGCTGTCAATCTAGAACTAGTGGACCAATGGTGGCGCTTAAGCCCGGCCTAATTTACTTGACACTTGAACTGCAACATTTGGAAATGCAAGAGCAAAACGTAGAAAAAAGAGCAAAGAGAAAAACAGCACAAGCGCACAAAAGAGTAAAATATGAGCAGAAAATGTAAGAGAGCAGAAAGAAAAGAGTAATAAAAGCAAGGAAAACAACTTTTAAGAACGCATTAACACAAGTTTAAGATTTGTGCAATATAAGTTTTAATGTGTTTAAAATTTTGATTCATGCTTATTTTTTTAACGTGTTTTTAAATTTTTGATTCACGCTTATTATTTTTTGATCCGTGACCGCAATACTATTGGCAGGAATCTGATCCCATACTCGTTGAGCCTTTGGATTAAATCAAAAATATTTTATTTTGTGTTCCGAAGATGAACGAAAGTCTTACAGGTGGAGAACAACATGAGGGTGAGTAATTAATGACATTATTTTCATTTTTGGGTGAACTAACCCTTATACAAAATGGCTCTCTTTAATGAACCTGTTGATTTGATTCACAAATCAAACTGAATGATTCATTCATGATTCAGAGTTTCACTCTGACTCAGTGATTTGTTCTCAGTTCTTGATACATACATACATACATACATACATACATACATGTACGTACACATAAATAAACAAAACTTAACATATGTGGCTTAAAGTTGTTGAAATAAAATAAAAAATAAATGAATAATTATCAAAAATACAAAATAAAAACAACCGATTTCAAAATGACAGTCATCACATTCCACTTCATCTACTTATTAACAAATTGTACAAAAGGGGACCATATCTTTTTAAAAACATCTGCTTTACCTCTAGTTACATATGTTAATTTTTCAAAAGCAAGATTATAAATCATCTCTTTTGTTCACTGTGGTACAGGTCTTTGAATGTTTTTCCACCCTAATGCAATTACACGTTTGGCCTGTAATAAGCTAAAATCTATAAGCTTCCGTATATTTGCGTTAACAGAGCTGTTTTTAGGATATATATGCAACATTTCTCATTATTGAAAATGTTGACAACAGTTTTATGCTATTTTTTTGGAAACCGTGATACATTTTTCATGATTCTTTGATTAATAGAATGTTCAAAAAAACAGCATTTTTAAAAATAGATTTGTTTTGTTACATTATAAATGTCTTTATAGTCAGTTTAATCAAAGACTATAGAATAACACAAGACGCGTCACTCATATTGTTTTGAATGGGAGAAAGTGTAACGCGCAATATGGCGGAGTAAGTCCCGGCTTCTAAATAAGAGCCAATCGCCGACTGGTAAAGTCATCGCGTCACTTAAGCGGCCGTTAGAATCACCGGTTTCTATAGAAACAGTCAGACGCGCGCCTCCGAAGAGACGCGCATTTAGGTCTGCGCATGCGCATTAGCTTGATCCACCCTGAAAAATACAGTTTTTTTTTGTCATGATTCGAGCGTTTAGAAACTAAATTTATGAGCCGGTTGTTGTTAGATTTCATTGGTGATATCAGATATGAAATTTAATCATAAGGTTGGCGAACAGTTTTGGAGAATTTGATGTTTCCCCATTCAAACAGATTGCATGATGCCCAGGATGCCCGTGAGGCGTTTCAAAGATGGCCGCCGAGTGAAATGACTTGTCTTAAAGGGACTTTGGTTTAATGCATTGTTCTTGAATAAAAGTATTAGCTTCTTTCAAAAAAAACAAAAAAACAACAACTTTTGAATGGTAGTTTATATAGAATCACAAAGCAGGAAAGTTTTGAGTAAGTGAGTTTCTCTTGTTCCAGTCCAGACTCCTTCAGTTGTGAGAATTGTGTTAGTAAAAAGTCTCTTTTGTATACTCTGTGCTCATTTCCACTTAAAAAATGAATTGTGTCCCAAAATGCTGTTTATTTTCTCATCATGTTAGGTTCCAGCTACCTTCATACATCATACGTCTTCCTCCATCCAGCTCTGGGAAGGATCCAAGTAAATCAAAGCTGTGAGCTTCAAAGGCCCTTTTTAACTCCATTCGAAGTCACAGATCTTGATCAGACAGTAATATTTTACTGTCATCTCCAATTTGTTACGAACTTAAAGAGATAGTTCACACAAAAATTGAAAAGATCCAACATAAAAGAAGGATTCGTTCATAAATCTGTGACGAATGTGCTAAAGAGAGCTACATAATGCCGGTGTTAACATTTACAAAAAACAACGGCTTAAAATCTGTTCTGTTTTTCACCCTAAGCTATTGTACGGCTTCAGAAGACATGGAATATAGTACGCAAGTCATATGGATGACTTTTATGATTCTTTTTATGGTGCTTTTGCATTCTTTCTCTGGTTCTGGAGGAACCCCCTGATGTTGGAACTGGAATAACTTATAATGAGAAGTGACAAAAAACTTCTTGACTGACTTATTTTGCACTCTTGTGTTTTTGCTCTCGCATAACTTTCTGTATTGAAAATAGAAGCGGCTTTGTGTTTTTTACTTGTGGTGTCAGTGCGCTATTGTGCCTATCCAAAGCACATGTTTCTTGAAGCATCTCTAGCTGTCGGTCCGAACGCCAGAAGAAAGAGAAGCCCTGAGAAAAACGTGTTTGCATTCTCCCAAGTCCTATATTTAACAGCTGCTGACAGGCCATGCCGATGAAAGCCTTTGAAATGAACTTGATTTAGGATCAAATGGAACAGTATATGCTGGCATGTTTGTATATGTGTGTGTTTCCTCTCTGAACTTGTTTAAGTTGTCCGTAGTTTCTCCTCACACATAACTTTGATTGTGTGGTTTCTTTGGAAAGCAGTAGCTGAACCTATCAGAGCTGCTGTGAGGTCTCTGTGGATTACATCTAAAACCCCCACTAAGAGAAGATTCCAAGATGAAATTTCCCAGAGAGTTGGTAGCTCTCTGAAGAGTGAAAAAGCTGGCTTGGAAAAGACAAATGGGTCTGGAGTGACTGAAAAAAAAAAAAAAAATGAGATTAGTTGTGTTTACCTCAGAGATAATCTGCATTCCTGTCTGCTTATAGATGACCTTGATTCAAGTCTGTAATGTTTCATCATGTATATTCAACTTGATTCTTAAAGGGTTAGTTCACCCAAAAAAGGAAATTTCTGTCTCACCCTCATGTCGTCCCAAACCCGTAAGACCTTTGTTCGTCTTCGGAACACAAATTAAGATATTTTTGATGAAATCGAGGGTATCTGTTACACACATAGGCAGCAACAACATTGCATCTTTTGAGGTCCAGAAAGATTTTAAAGGTGCCATTGAACTTTTTCTTACAAGATGTAATATAAGTCTAAGGTGTCCCCTGAATGTGTCTGTGAAGTTTCAGCTCAAAATACCCCATAGATTTTTTTTTAAATAATTTTTTTAACTGCCTATTTTGGGGCATCTTTAACTATGCACCGATTCATGCTGCTGGCCCTTTAATTGCTCGTGCTCTCCACCCCCCAGAGCTCTCGACTCTATTGTTGCGTAAACAAAGTTCACACAGCTAATATAACCCTCAAAATGGATCTTTACAAAGTGTTCGTCATGCAGCATGTCTAATCGCGTAAGTACAGTGTTTATTTTGATGTTTACATTGATTCTGAATGAGTTTGAGGCTATGCTCCATGGCTAACGGCTAACACTGTTGGAGAGATTTATAAAGAATGAAGTTGTGTTTATGAATTATACAGACTGCAAGTGTTTAAAAATGAAAATAGCGACAGTTCTTGTCTCCGTGAATACAGTAAGAAACGATGGTAACTTTAACCACATTTAACAGTACATTAGCAACATGCTAACAAAACATTTAGAAAGACAATTTACAAATATCACTAAAAATATCATGATATCATGGATCATGACAGTTATTATCGCTCCGTCTGCCATTTTTCGCTATTGTCCGTGCTTGCTTACCTAGTCTGATGATTCAGCTGTGCACAGATCCAGACGTTAATACTGGCTGCCCTTGTGTAATGCCTCGAACATGAGCTGGCATATGCAAATATTGGGGGCGTACATATTAATGATCTCGACTGTTACGTAACAGTCGGTGTTATGTTGAGATTCGCCTGTTCTTCGGAGGTCTTTTAAACAAATGAGATTTATATAAGAAGTAGGAAACAATGATGTTTGAGACTCACTGTATGTCATTTCCATGTACTGAACTCTTGTTATTCAACTATGCCGAGGTAAATTCAATTCGATGGCACCTTTAAAGACATAGATAAAATAGTCCATGTGATTGCAGTGGTTCAACCTTAATATTATGAAGCGACGAGAATACTTTTTGTGCACAAAAACAAAACAAAAATATCAACTTTATTCAACAAATTTGTCTGTTTCCTGTCATACTGCTTCGCTATTTTTGTTGCAAAGCTTCAGTGTTTATGACTGAACGCGGGCTCAGATGACATGGGGGTGAGCACTTAATGACAAATACATTTTATATAAATAAAATATTATATAAAAAATAATATTAAATGGGCAGATATACAAATTCTGTTACATGTATATTACCCTTGTCATCACTGAAAGCTGATATAAATTTAATCTTTAAAAACAGTTATAATTTAATGACAGTAATGAATGTAATCTGTAGCAAAATCACAAAATAAATATCCATTTCTTATACTTTATGATTTTTGATGCCTAAATTCACCTCAATAAATTCACTTGTTGCATTGAAAATGATTGATTTTTGTTTGTTTTTTAACTTATTTCAACAAAGTACTATAGAATTTTAAAACGGTCTATTTATAAATGTACAGTATGGTCATAACATGAAATTTATTACTAACCAGAGGCATTACATCCTGCATCTCAATTTGAAAACTGTCTAAAAAAAGATCAGCATAGTCATTTTCCTATTTGTGTTCTGCAGAAGGAAGAAATCAGGTTTTGGAAGAACATGAGAGTGAGTAAAGGATGACAGCGTTTTCATTTTTGGATATACTATCCCAGCTTACAGAGCCAAAACACTTTTTTACTCCCTTTTTTTTGTGTTTCCAACAATTCTACCTGATTCTGTGGGACATCCTGTTTTAAAGCTTTAAAACATCAAATCCTTTGAAAGGTCTGAAAAGCAGCCCGTTTAAATTTTGAACTGGTAAAGACATTGTTCAGCCAGAGTCACTGCTGCGTGCTCTGCTTGGTTTCCTGGCCTTGGATTTTGACATGTGCATCCCAGAGGTTTGGAGTTAGACTGCCATGAAAGACAGTCCTTCTCGTGGAAAGAATGGATCTCTCTCAGTGGAACACGTATTAAACTGGCCCTGGGGTCAGCGGGAGCTGTGACCTCTGTGACCTGTTTGACTCATGCATGCTACCAGAAGGAAGTGTCAGGTAATGGCCCTCCCGTTTCCTGTCTCCTGAGACTGTAAATAATTGGAGCTCAGTTAATGATGGTTTCACTTCTATAGAAAGAAGTGTCCGTCAGAGTGAATTGAGAGGTGGGACTCTCATGAGGTATATAAACGCAGGTTATTAACGACCAAAGATATAAAAATTGCTTCAGACCAAAGCACCACACAGGTAATTAGCAGTAACGCTATTGTGAATTTTTAATGGCCGCGTCATGCTGTGCGGTTGCACAGGAACCATAGACAAAAATTACATTGGTTTCAATGGCTTTCGATGTAAATATCAAGGGATGACCTTATAGCAGGTACATTAAAATTTGTTTTCATACTGTATGTAGTAGACATAGGGTTGTGCAAAATTTAGAAGAGAAGAATTCATTTTGATCCCTTTCTGTCTGTCTATCTGTATCTGTCCTTCTATCTTTCTGTCTGTCTATTTATCTATTTATTTATCCATCGTTCCATCAATCCATCTATTCTTCGATTTTCTTTCTATCGTTCTATCATTTTTTTCTATCGTTCTATCATTCATTCTTTCTATCTATCTATCATTCTATCGTTCTATCATTCTGTCATTCTTTCTATCTGTCTGTCTATCGTTCTATCATTCTTCCTGTCTGTCTGTCTGTCTATCATTCTATCATTCTTTCTATCTTTCTTTATATTGTTCTATCGTTCTATCATTTCTTTCTGTCTGTCTATCTATCGTTCTATCATTCTTTCTGTCTATCTTTTTATCATTCTTTATATTGTTCCATCGTTCTTTATATCGTTCCATCTTTCTATCACTTTATCTTTCTATCATTCCTTTCTATCTATCTATCTATCTATCTATCTATCTATCTATCTATCTATCTATCTATCTATCTATCTATCTATCGTTCTATCGTTCTATCGTTCTATCATTCTTCCTGTCTGTCTGTCTGTCTATCATTCTATCATTCTTTCTATCATTCTTTGTCTGTTTATCTCTATCTATCTATCTTTATATCGTTCTTTATATCATTCCATCACTCTATCTATCTATCTATCTATCTATCTATCTATCTATCTATCTATCTATCTATCTATCTATCTATCTATCTATCTATCTATCTATCTATCTATCTATCGTATCTATCATTCTTCCTGTCTGTCTGTCTGTCTGTCTATCATTCTATCATTCTTTGTCTGTCTATCTCTATCTATCTATCTTTATATCGTTCTATCACTCTATCTATCACTCTATCTATCACTCTATCTATCTATCTATTTATCTATCTATCTATCTATCTATCGTTCTTTATATCATTCCATCGCTCTATCACTCTATCTTTCTATCATTCCATACTATCTATCTATCTATTGTTCTATCTATCGTTCTATCTGTCATTCTATCATTCTTTCTATCATTCTTTGTCTCTATCTATCTATCTATCTATCTATCTATCTATCTATCTATCTATCTATCTATCTATCTATCTGTGTGTCTGTCTATCTATCATTCTATCATTCTTTCTATCTATCTATCTATCTATCTATCTATCTATCTATCTATCTATCTATCTATCTATCTATCTATCATTCTTTATATCATTCCATCGCTCTATCTATCTATCTATCTATCTATCTATCTATCTATCTATCTATCTATCTATCTATCTATCTATCTATCTATCTATCTATCTATCTATCTATCTATCTATCTATCTGTCTATCTATCTGTCTGTCTGTCTGTGTCTGTCTGTCTATCTATCATTATATCATTCTTCTATCATTCTTTCTGTCTATCCTTGTATAAAAATAAGTGGAAATACTCCATTTTAATTCTACTTCCTTTAATTCAAATTTGTATCACAGTTATGCAAATTCAACTTAGTTAAAATTCAGAAGACATTTTCAATGCAATTCTGAATGGCGCACCACTCAGTTAGGCTGATATGCCCTTTCCCTAAGATTCAGGCAGTTCTCAAAGCACTGTGGACTGTGAAATCGAACCAGATTTAATATACAGGATTTGTGTAATAGCAATGGCTGCTACAGTATATTTATCTATCCTTGGAGAGGCAAAGCATCAAAGCGAGTCATCTGAGGGACATTCGGAGCCCAGGAGAAACTACTGCCGGCGGTTTTTGTTTCCATCCGCTCTCTTGAAGGTCTTCCTAATGCTGTTATTTGTTGCCATGGAGACTGACTCTCTCAGCGTTGCCCTGGTAACCGTTCTGGTTGCCAACCACCCACTGCTTGGAGCAGAGCAGAGTCTTTGCACAACCCGCTTTGCTCAGTATTTAGGAAAGGGTTAGTCAGCAGCTTAGCTGGCCAAAACAAACACCCCAACATGTCTGTTTGTGAAAAAGGGATGAGATCTCAACATCTTACTATTTCGCTTGAATATTATTGGTTTAATTTGAGGACAGATCTCATTACTCCTCATTGCTCGTCGTCTCAGCATTTAGTTATTGGCATGCTGGAAGGCTTCGCATTGTTCTGCAGTCACTTATTTCTCCAAAGACAGCACTTTTTAATGAATAGCCTAAGTGAAATTAAATGAGGATGGCTGTAGGCAGGTGATGAATTTGTGGTTTAGCGGCTTGTGCTGCTGTGTAAATGATATCCCATCTGGGTCTGAAGAGAAGATGCGGTAAGCACAGGCCGCCTGTGGAGAGCAGCACCAACTGCATGGATGGGAGGAAGTCATGTGTAATTTGGATGGTTATGTATACATCCTGTGCCTTGTTTTAGCTGTCGGGAAGCTGCTGTCAGTGCTCCGTTCGCAGATGAGGTGCAGACCCACTCTGTCCTCTCATGTAAAAGGACATGAACTTCATAGCAGGGCGTCCGTTAAATGAATAGTTCACCCAAAAATTCTGTGTTCGTACATACACAGACTGCATCAAATTTGGCAACAAATTCATTTGGTTCCTGACATATTTAATCTAGTCATTATATATACATGCATTGTTCAATGTTTTGAAGTGATTGTGTCACTTTAGAATGGTGTGGATTAATTTCTCACTAACTTTATCAACCGTCTAAACATATTGACAATATGCTATATTGTCACTTTATTTAAATTGACTTTTGTTGTATGGACATAAACGGCAGAAACATATATTTTGTGTTTTCCCCAGAAGAAAGCCAAGTTTGCAAACTTTTCCTTTATGTTTTAGATAGCTACTCACCAAAGCAGCATTTAGTCCTGATAGTGTCACCTCGCTGAGTAATTCATAATGTGAGATGTGTTTGAGGAATGTTTTGACATATGCTAATGATCTCAGAAGATGAAGCATCATTGGCTGCCTGCTTGTTAGTGAGAGGAGACATCATTAGCTTGGCAGGCTGTAATTGCTTGACTTGTTTATGCTGTAGCTTATAAAAAGCTGTGAAATATCCGTCTACTCTTTAATGTCACACGCCCAACACCACTATGGCTTTGGGCTTTTTCCCATCCCCTCCTATTGGCCCGGTTAACGCTCAGAGGTTCAAAGTCCCTGGTTCGGCAGTGCTTGCAGAAGCAGAGCCTCATCATCACAGCAATGTGGTAATGTTTAGATTCTTTCTACGAGCAAATGCGGTTCAATACCCCTGTGAATGGTCTGGAATCAAGAGAAGCACAATTGGAGAGAAGTTTTGAGGTTGCGTGAGAGTGAAGTGATTCATTCTGGCAGACAGAAACCCCCTCCTACGAGTCCGTCAGAATCTCTTTCACGCGCTTGTTTATGCGAGTGCAGTATTTACAGTATGCTTCATTAATCTGATTGTTTGTCAGAATCCGTCATTTATGTCCATTAATTAGCTCTTAAACAAATAATTCAGACATGGATCATTGCTAATGAAGGTACTTGTGGATCTAAAGTATTAGGTTCCCCTGGGAGGCTCCTGTAGCATCCAAAGTATTCTTACTGGTTGTAAATGATGCTCGTGATTGCTCTTTCTGGCGTCTGAATTAGAAGAATATTACATTGAAATTATATTCATATAAACAATACATTCAAGAATCATCAATGACCATCTAAACACAGCTAATGAGAAGCTCCAAAAACTCAATAACTTGACCTTTGGGTTCTCAGCCATCATGAAAACCCCTCACTACACCATGTTGCATCCTAGTTTAATCTATTTACCTTTATGTTAATGCAGTAGCTTAGGTTGCAGACTCTTTTGGTAGACTTTTTCTTAAATGATCTCTTATTGAAGTACTTTACTGTTAAAAGTTGATACTAAATACAGTAAAAGCAGTAATATTATGAAATAGTATTACAATTTAAACCAAACCCTAACTCTAACCGTAACTCAATAGTAAGTACATGTAGTTAATTAATATTACTCAGTACTCAGTAAGTACAATGTAACTACGTCACCTTAAAAATAAAGTGTAACCATAATATTTTAAAATGTAATTTATTACTGTGATGACAAAACTGAGCCTTTAGGGGAGACACTACAGGCAAAAACACTGTTTTTTCAGGCACTTGTAAATTTTGAAATTTTGCACTTTTTGGCTTTTCATAAAGTGTTTTTTCAGACTGGTGGAAAGAAAAGATCCAAAATACACTTTTAAGTGTATATATTATTTTTTTCTGGCTGTTGATAGTATTTTCTGATTTATGGAGTGATAAAAAGAGATATCCAAAATTCCCTCTGTAAAAACCTTTAAAGGTGCCCTAGATTATGTTTTTAAAAGATCTAAGGTGTCCCCTGAATGTGTCTGTGAAGTTTCAGCTCAAAATACCCCATAGATTTTTTCTTTATTAATTTTTTTAACTGCCTATTTTGGGGCATCATTATAAACGCGCCGATTTTATGCTGCGGCCCCTTTAAATCCCGTGCTCTCTGCCCACAGAGCTCGCGCTTGCCTTAAACAGTGCCTTAACAAAGTTTACACAGCTAATATAACCCTCAAAATGGATCTTTACAAAGTGTTCGTCATGCATGCGGCATGCATGCGTCGGATTATGTGAGTATTGTATACTGTTATATTGTTTACTTCTGATTTTGAATGAGTTTGATAGTGCTCCGTGGCTAACGGGTAATGCTACACTGTTGGAGAGATTTATAAAGAATGAAGTTGTTTATGCATTATACAGACTGCAAGTGTTTAAAAATGAAAATAGCGACGGCTCTTGTCTCCGTGAATACAGTAATAACCGATGGTAACTTTAACCACATTTAACAGTACATTAGCAACATGCTAACGAAACATTTAGAAAGACAGTTTACAAATATCACTAAAAATATCATGTTATCATGGATCATGACAGTTATTATCGCTCCATCTGCCATTTTTCGCTATTGTTCTTGCTTGCTTACCTAGTCTGATGATTTGGTTATGCACATCCAGACGTTAATACTGGCTGCCCTTGTCTAATGCCTTTTATAATGTTGGAAACGTGGGCTGGCATGTGCAAATATTGGGGGCGTACACCCCGACTGTTACGTAACAGTCGGTGTTATGTTGAGATTCGCCTGTTCTTCGGAGGTCTTTTAAACAAATGAGATTTATATAAGAAGGAGGAAACAATGGAGTTTGAGAGTTCGAGGGCACCTTTAAATTTAATATGTCAAAAAAATTAAACGAGAACTGTGAACCTGACGTCATCCAATATTCTGATTTTTGTTCTAGAAATGTATGCAAATTAGCGCATATTTATTTAGATAACGCCTCATTTGCATATTTAAACATTACATTTTAGAAAACTTATAATACAAAAGATGTTTGCAATTTTTAATGTAATCAATCACCTGGGGTAGTATGGTGATATCTATTAGTTAATTTTTTACCCTATTCACCTAGGGTGTCTCGCCTTAAGTATCACATGATCATTTCCAAAATCATTCTAAAATGCTGATTTTATTATCAATGTTGAAAACAGTTGTGCTGCTTAATATTTTTGTGAAAAAGTAATTTTTTCAGGATAGAAAGAAAGTTATGGAAAGTTCAAAAGAATAGCATTTATTTGAAACAAAATGTTTTGAAACATAAATGTATTTACTATTACTTTTGTCAATTTAATGCATTCTTGCAGAATAAAAGTATCAATTTCTTTAAAGTAGTAAACTTTTGAACTAGAGTGTATATTCTGTCATTTTCAATTGAAGACATTTTATCTTTTTATCTTTATCCATTTTTTCCCATGCCTTCTATTATTTAGCTGCTGTAACACCTGAATTTTTCTGAGAAGGCTATAATGAATGAAACAATCACTTAAGAGGAGTCAGCAGTAGACCATTACATTGTTGTAACTGATATCATCTGTTTTCATGACCTCTCCAGATCTACAGCTGGAGTCTATGACTTCCTCTGTCAGGAGTGAGCTATGGCTAGTGAAATCCCCTCTCCCCGGATATGTTTCTGGGGCTGTTACGATAATGATCTCATGGGGCTTTTTTTTTTTTCTTTTTTGGGCATGTGAAAGTGGGGATGATTTACAATTGGGGAGGAATACTTAAACACATTCACAGACTGCTGATCAGTGTTTTTCGCTGGTCTATCCCATGGAACCATTACAGCTGGTCCGCTCTCATGTAACGTAATGATTTTGTTCCTGAGATGGTGGTATGTGAACACAATAGTCTATAGCTGATTACTGTTGCCGTCACTCTTAAAAATAAAGGTTCTTCATGGAAATAAAGTTTTCATGAAGAACCTTTAATGTCCATTGAACTTTTCCATTGCACACAATGTTCTTTAGATTATTCAGATGTTCAGACTAGAAAAAAATGGTCCTGTAAAAGATCTGTTCACTAAAAGGTTATGTGGAGAACCCTAAATGGGTTCTTCTATGGCATAAATGTGAAAACCGCCTTTTGTAAGAGTAGATCAGCAGATACGTGATTAAATTTACTCTTGACAGAAGGCTATGAGGGATAGACAGAGAATAATAAATATATAATAAAATAATAAAAATAAAAACAGGTAAAAAGAGTGCAATCTTCTTTTTGTTTTATTTTACCCAGCAGAAGGACACCATCAAGTTGAACTTTAACCTTTGCTTCTTTAAAAACGCCCCACCCTGTCATTGTGCTGGACTGCCATCTTAAATAATTCTGTCCTCAATGTCGCTCTTCCTTTCTTCTTGTTCCTCTTTCAGTCACGTCTTTCTAAATCCACCCCCTCTCTTGTAATTCTTTCACAGCCTCCTTCTCATTCTCGGTGGGGGAGTCCATATGTGAGGAGGATATGAGAGGAGCTGGGGGTGGAAGCCCATTTAGTAGAGAAGCACGGCTGTTTACGAGAGGAAAACAGACCCTGCTGAAAGGACCCTTGTCTACTGTGTGTGTGTGTGTGTGTGTGTGTGTGTGTGTGTGGACATGGCAGTTAAACCATTGCAGATAATTTGCAATATACTCCAAACTAGTGTTGGGGATTGTAATGCATTATAATATTGATTTACTACTGTACCTAGAAAAGAAAGAAAGAAAAAATCCTAATTGCGTTACTTAGTTACTTTTTATGGAAAGTAGTGTTACATTACTTTTGTGTTACGTTTTCTCATCTGGGCAGGGCTGTTTGTTTAAAAAAAAAAAAAAAAAAGCACACAATGCACAACGCTTTTGCACCTTACTCCTAATTTCTCTCAACATGGGGACAGGAGAGGTGTCAGTCAACAAATAGGAAAACAAAGTAACTTGCATGACTTATTTGAAAAAGTAACTCCGATATTTTGTTGTAAATTTAAAAGTAATGCATTAGTTTACTAGTTACTTTAAAAAAGTAATCTGATTACATAACTCACATTACTTGTAATGCGATAACACTGCTCCTAACACGCATAAATGAAATGCTGTAGTGAAAATCATTTTACAGCAATTAAACACTGTGATTTGGCCATCTGGTGTCCAGTCTCTGTATTTTCTTTTGGATAGAAGCTGGGGGGTTTGGGATGGATGCTGGGTCAGGGTCACATTTCCTGCTTTGTGACTGAGGGTCCTTCAGTACAAAACTTACATCATATAAATAAAAAAGCCCAAATGTTTCTCCCAAAAAAACAGGGATGATAATTTCCTGTTGTTACATGGTAGCTGGATTCTAGCTGGTCCAAGCTGGTCATTAGGTGGCCTGCACTCTTAAAGGGTTAGTTCACCCAAAAATGAAAATTCTGTCATTTATTACTCACCCTCATGCCGTTCCACACCCGTAAGACCTTCATTCATCTTCGGAACACAAATGAAGATATTTTTGATGAAATCCGATGGCTCCATGAGGCCTCCATAGGGAGCAATGACACTTCCTCTCTCAAGATCCATAAAGGTACTAAAAACATATTTAAATCAGTTCATGTGAGTACAGTGGTTCAATATTAATATTATAAAGCGACGAGAATATTTTTGGTGCGCCAAAAAAAACAAAATAACGACTTATATAGTGATGGCCGATTTCAAAACACTGCTTCAGGAAGCATCGGAGCACAAATGAATCAGTGTGTCGAATCTGCTGTTCGGAGCGCCAAAGTCACGTGATTTCAGCCGTTGGCAGTTTGACACGCGATCTGAATCATGATTCGATACACTGATTCATTTTTGCTCCGATGCTTCATGAAGCAGTGTTTTGAAATCGGCCATCACTAAATAAGTCGTTATTTTGTCTTTTTTTTTTTGGCACACCAAAAATATTCTTGTCGCTTTATAATATTAATATTGAACTCACATGAACTGATTTAAATATGTTTTTAGTACCTTTATGGATCTTGAGAGAGGAAATGTCATTGCTGTCTATGCAGGCCTCACTGAGCCAACAGAGCTCTTTGGAATGTAAAACAAATGTATCTGTCATTGATATGAGATCTAAATAGTGACCTTGTTATGGAGGATGATCCGATATTCTTTTAATTTTATTATTAACTTGTTTTAACTTCACTCAAATAGCGCACTTTGCCAGATACAGAGAAACTGGCAGCAAGGCAACAGACAAGTGACCAGTCCTGAGTGGCGATTTCACTACACGCATTCTACCAGCACAGTTCAGCACGGTTGGCTAACCAGGTTGAGAACGGTTTGTAATTGTGCCGTACCACGCTCAAGTGGAAATATAACCAGAACCGTTACGTACCGTTCTTAGATCCATTTGGCCCGACAGTGAAATAGCGACTTATGGTTCCATAAAGGATCTCTATCATCCATGGAACGTTTCCATTGTACAAAATGTTCTTTATAGTGTAAAAAGGTTCTTCAGATTATTAAAATATTCTTTACACTTTACACAAGAACTGTTTACTAAAAGTTTCTTTGGGGAAACCAGAATTGTTCTTCTATGGCAGTGGTTCTTCTGCTGCTGTTCAACTCCAGGAAACACACAGCGGTTGTACGTTAGTAAATGAATCTGCGGAATTTGAATTTGAACGAATCAGTAGAGTCAATGATTCAATGACCCATTCATAAATACAGCCACTTGCTTCGTTACTGAATGAATGAATGAATGAATGAATGACTCGATGACTCACTCATTAAGGCAGTGACTTAATGCCACCTACTGGTGGTTTTAGTTTAATATTTAAAAGTATCACTTTGTTTTTACCATCATTGCATATTTCTCTATTGAACATTTTTTATTTCAAATATTATTTATTGTATAAAGGTATTTAAAAAGGTAAAAAAATGCATTCAAATATTGTCCCTTAATGGAAAAGGAGTTACTCTAGTCTAAGTGGAAGAGAAGGGGTATGCAGAAGGATGTTTAATGCCTCAGGGGGTCCACCACTCTAAAAAGTTTGGGAACCACTGCTGTGTGGAATCACTGTGAAAACACCCTTTAGAACGTTTATTTTAAAGAATGAAGGGTGGCCATTGACTGATTCAAGCTGGTAGACCATCTTATACCGGTAATATACCAGCTGATCAGATAGTTTTTTGTAAATAATGTCCATCTTGAACTATTTTATGACCATCTCAGACCAGAAATCATATACCCTACCATGTTCCAGCTACCAGTATAAGATGGATTTTCCAACAGGGAACAATCTTAAATGTGCAGTTTACGCTGCTATTTCCAGCCAGGCTGTGAACTTACAATTTTCCCATCAAGTAAAAGGGCGAGATTATTCTCAATCTGACGCCTGGGAATGTCCTCGTTGTGAAGCACTGGCAATCTGGTGAGTTGAAAAGACAAGTTTTGTTTGCAAACAGTAAGTGCGAAAGATGACTCAAGTAAATATTGCAGTGCCATTAGACTGCTAAGTGCTGGGAGGACACGTTCATTATGGATGCGGTTTGCAGAGTTGAAGGACATTGCCTGTGTTGTGTCTTTGAAGTATTCCAGGCTCCTCAAGAGGAGAGGACAGATCTTTTCACGTCTCTGAATGAATGTGAATGGGAGCAAAAAAAAGTGAGAAAAATGTGGAAGAGAAATCACACAGGAAAGAGTCTGACAACAGGTCAACCAGAACATAGAGCTGATCAATCTACAGCTGTAAGCCAAGCGCTTTGTTTACTTTTCTCTTTATACTCTTTTTCTCACACACACTCTCAAATGTATCCTAAAAGAAGTCTGTGTAACTTGAGAAAAACTTTGTTACAAAACCTAGTGAGCTGCCTACCTAGGCCGCATTTTAAGGCATCATGTAAAAGCTGTTCCAAAAATGTGGCAACAACATTATGCTTGCGTTGCAAAGTTTTGTCTTATTTTCCAGTTGGAATATCTAAAAATCCTAAGATGAATTTATTTGAGAAGCAACACACCATATGTTGCTTTGCTGGCAGATTCTTTCACTTGGTTTGAGTATGAACAAGAAATGATTGAAAGAATCTGCCATTGCAGTAAGACAAAATACACTTACTATATTTGTATTTGTACTGTATTGTATAAACTAGTCTTATTTTCTTATGGAGTGTTGCTTCTCAAGTAAATTTCAAGATTTTTTTTTAGATATTTTTACTGGAAATCAAGTCAAAAAAGATATTTAAATTTTAGTTTTTACAAATTCTAAAGATCGTTATGAAATTAAGTTGATTCAGGTCTGTTCATTAAAAAAATATTCGTTTCCCTTGTTTTAACTGTAGTGGTGCGCTACAACTGACAGCAAACTACAATATATTTCATATAAAAGTAGTTAAGTCTGATTAAAAATTGAGTATTTCACCCAATATTTGTGAGGTGTTTTTATTGTTAGCTTAGCAACATGCTAATGTCAAACCCTGTTGTGCCTCTCTTGAGGAATAGCAATATTTTATGTAGTGAATGTGATGTACTGTATTTAAAGTTTTCCAAATAAGTCACTTATGAGGTTCCTTTTTAGTTAAGATGATGTCTTAGAAGATAGCTACCCATTTAGACACTAGACAGCAAGGCAGCTCACTAGGTTTTGGAACATAGCTAATGTCTCATTTTACTTTGAACAGCTCTCAAAGCCAAAATGGAGCTTTTTGGTTATATACTGAAGTTATTGTGTGGGTGTAGGAGTGGGATCTCTTTGTGGAGCCAATCAAAGGGAATGTCCTGTTATGTTAGTTGTTGTGTGCAGTTGTAGGCCGGGCCAACTGGGCAGTGCTGCCGGCCGCACCCCAGAGTTCAGTGATGTGGGCAGGGTGAACGCTGCACTGACCACAGAGGCCATAACGGGGCTTGGCACTTTTTCCATTCTGCTCAAACGCCTTGCAAGCAGCTAATGGCCTCAGGAGAAAACCTCCCTGCTGAAAAACATAGCTGAAAATGTTCTAAGCTAGTTAGCTGGTCTTGACCAAGCTGAGATACCAGGTTAAATGAGCGAAGACAAGCATGTATGGTACCATTCAGTATGGTAATTTCAGTGACTAGCTTCATCATACATGCTGTTTCCACACATTACATCTATATTAAGGCAATATTCTTTTATCCTCATGTCTGCTCTTTTTGTCATCATGAAAATCCGTATTGGTAGCTGTGTGTTTTGGAACACGGTAGTTGGTTTCTCATTGATCTAAGGTGGTAATTAACTGTTAGACTATCTTAGACCAGCAACAAACCAGCTCAAAATGGCCAACCTGTTTTTTCAAACATGGTAGCTAGCTAGTTTTGTTCCAAAACACAGTTGCCCAATTTATTTTCCAAATAATTTCCAATTTATTGCACAATTGATTTTCCAACAGGATTCCCTTTCTCTCTTTCAAAAATTGCCCCTCTCTGCAGTCTCCCGCCCCCATATGTATAAGTCTCTGCACTGAATCTGCCCATGGGATGAGTATTTCACTTGAGAGGAATTTCCTGTGCTCTTCACAAAGCAGAACGGAGGCAGATAATAAAAGGCTGAGATGGAGAGAAAGTGAGAAAGAGAGGAAATAGGAACTTGGAGCTTCTTTTGACGCCTTAGCTTGGCTGACTAATTTACTCCAGCTAGATCTTCTCTTCCTTCTCTATGTCTTTCTCATAGAAAAGTGTAAGATCATATTCATACTGTATGTGCTTGTGCAGGTTTATTGCTGAAGCCTGTTGACCTTTGACCTGCCAGGTCTCCACCGGTCATTTTTGGTTCTGTTTGCTCTCATACCCACTCACAGCACTGCAGTGTTCTTACATCACTGACTCTGTGTGTCTCACTCAAATTGTAGTGCATTCCTATATTTGCTTCTGAGGCATTTATTTGCTTATGTATTCTAGTGGGTAACAAATTGAGCTGGTAATCAAAAGGTAGTAGGTTCAAACCTTGCCACATTTGCACCCTTGTTCATGGCACTTAGAGTGGAAGAGGTTGGTCCCGTTCTTCGTGATCCCATGTTTCAAACTTTAGTTAGTGTGTAATGTTGTTGTTAGAGTATAAATAAAATCTGTAAAATTTTAAAGCTCAAAGTTCAATGCCAAGCGAGATATTTTATTTAACAGAAGTCGCCTACATCGAACGGCCAGTTTGGACTACATCCCTCTACTTCCTTCTTTAATGACGTCACTAAAACAGTTTTTTGACTAACCTCTGCCCACAGGAATACACAAAAAAAGGGGACGTGGTCTTGTTGCGCTCCCACGGAGAAGAGCAAGAGTTGCGTTTGTAGAGTGTGTTTGTCGCCATGTCGTCGAAACGCTGTTATTTTCATCCCACAGTCCAATCACCTTTGTTTGGCCTTCCCAGGGACGCTGTACTTAGAGATCAATGGTTACAATTTATGTTTAACTTGGATCCCGAAAATTATAATCCACATGTAAAACTATGTGCAGCACATTTTGCTGAGGACAGCTTCCTCAATCTCAATCAGTTTAATGCCGGATTCACACAAAGATTATTCTTGAAAGATGGAGCAGAAGCTGCTGTCGAATCACAACACAGGAACCGCTGGACCAATCAGAACTCGTTACGTATTTCTGAAGGAGGGACTTCATAGAACAAGGAAGTCATCAGCCCGTTTTTATGACAGTGGAAACAGCGGTATACAGATAAGTAAATTATGTGAAAAATACTGTGTTTTTTTACACGCGAAACATGAACACATGTTATATTGCACACTATAAACACAATCAAAGCTTCAAAAAAACACGAAAAACGGGACCTTTTACACTTCCGCAGGGTTATTTCATTATTTTAAGGAATGTTTACTCTGAACGTTATTTGTAGAGACAAAGCGTCAGGAAGTAGGCCTATTCTTAATTTTTAAATTATAATATTACTTTATGCAAAAGATCACTGACAATGATAGAGCAGTGTTGACAATTGGTTTGCTCTCAAAAAAAAAAAAAAACAATTGCAAAATTAGTTATTAATTTATTATTTTGATACATTTGACTAGCATTTTAAACATCAAATTAAATTAAACTGTGCTGATCATGTCTTTATTTGTCATTTGAAAGGTTTAATAATGTATTATTTTACTGCTACATTTAACTGAAATTTTAAACACGAATTAAATAAACAGTTTTAAATGTTTGTTTATTTGTCAGTTTAAAAAGCAATTTAATAATTTATTTTGCTGCTACATTTAACTGCATTTTTAAACACAAATTAAATAGTTTGAATTATGTCTGTTTATTTAATAGTTTAAAAAGTGATAATTTATAATTTTACATGTACATTCAATTGACCCTTCGCAAAGACCCGCCCCCCTTAGTTACTGTTGCTTTGTCCGACAAGCCGTGGCGCTCTCACGACACATGCAGTGAAAAATACATTCGCGGAGCAAAGAGGAAACTGACAACAGGTCGACAGACAAGACAGAGCAGGTTACTTATGATATTAAACAAAGTCCCAGCTTTCAAACTGTGTAGTTTTTTTAAGAAATTCAAACAATAAAAACCGTTTTGTGGCTCTTTAATATGTCGTGACCATGGTCGTAACAGATTTCTGTAATGCCTCAGCTCAAGAGGCTCGTAAACCGATCATCTCTTCCTACTAGTCCATTTATAGCGTCAATTAAACACGAATGAACATGAGAATGAATGTTGTTTCAAATGCGGAAAGACGTCAATATACACAATTTTTCAAGTTTAACTCCACCGAGGTTAATCTTCTAACTACTGGCGGCTTTGTCGGACAAAATGGCGGATGCTGCGTTCTGATTGGTTAGATCGCTTGTCAATCAAACTCCCGGCGAAGGGTCAATTGCATTTTTAATTAAATAAAAAATTAAATAAAGAGTTTTGAATATGTCTTGTTTATTTGTCAATTCAATAAGTGATTTATTAAAATATTAATTCACTGGTTCATTTAACTACACTTTGAACCAATAGAAATGTCTGTTTATTTGTTAATTTGAAAAACGATTTTATTTATATACATTTGGTCATTTTGGCTCTTGTCAGGCAGTGATAAAGATTTTATTGTGTTCTATAATAATATCATTGTAATGGGTTCATATGCAGACCGGTTCTGTAATGGACTGTCCGTTCGTCTGTCAGATAGAAATGTTGCATCTCTGAGATTGATGTCCTGTCCATCTATGGGAATATAAAAGAATATGCATGAGGCTAGAGTCCATTTCCAAATATACAGGTTACACTGAAAAATTTCAGGTGGATTTAACACTTCAGCCTGCAACTAATTTACAATGAACAGTAAGCATGCTGTGTTGATTTAATTAGTATCTTGGATATGTGATATGGTGCCACAAAGGCTTTATAAAGTGAGCCGTTAGAGTTATTTTATAATTAAAGTCTCACAAATTAATAATAATCATGTGGTAATGCTTGTGGGCCTTCTGGGTGTTACATAGCTGCCACAGAGCTGTGGTTGTATGATATTTTCTCTTGTCATTTCTGCCATGTGGTCTGACATCATCCTTTGGCTCCTTGGATTTTTTCTCTTTTTTTTTTTTTCTGCAGCTCTCAGGCTTAACTGTGGGCCATTTGTCAGTCTTGATGTTTATCTCTTCAGGGCTAAATCTCAGAGACTGCAGGACTCCAGCAATGAGATGAAGATCCCAAATCCCATTGTCATCATTGTCTACAATAGTTCTGCTGTACGTCTTCTGTTTCACAACTAAACTCTTTTTTTGAATTTGTGATACACATGCACATCTTTCCCCCAAATATTTTTATGCCACAGAGCTTCAGTTATACCTCTATTTATGATCCCCTTGGAATGTAAAATGAAAATTGGAATGTTAACATGAAATATAAAGGCAGAAATGTCTTTTGTACTTTTGTACAGCCTTAGTCATGTAAGCTTTAAATGTGCTTTAGGAATAACATTATTTATTGTTCATTATTGTTGTTATTCCTTCATTTACCCCCCCCCCCCTCCAAACCATCGCCTTGTTGTTTGGAGTGACTGTGAATAAGGAATCTGTTTAACTAAAATGGACATCTCTAACTGATCACACCAAGCTTAAGTCTTATTAATGTCTAATACCTGCTGATAACTTCTGACTGCAGTAATGTTGACCATCTGCTGTCCAGGAGGCTCTCAGTTAGAGATGAACTCACTAAAGGTTCCTAACAAGATGCTGCCAAACTGTAACCTGCAGCATCCCTCTATAATGGGCTATTCACATGGGTTCATTACATAGCTAGATGGGTTAAAACACACAATCTATCGTTCTATCCATCTTGTTTTTCTCTATGTATGTCTGTATATACCTGTCACTTGTTCTATCATTCATTCAGTCATTTGTTTGTTCTATCTGTCTATCTGTCATTTTATCATTCTGCCTGCGACATGCTAATTTGTTTGCCTTTAGGTTTGCCTTTTCAGACAGTGACGTGTATATCTTTTAAAATGTAGTTATCTAATTAATTCTGTGCTGTTGGTACCTTCTAATAATCATGAGCCTGGGTAATTCCATTTCTGAGCCTCAATGTTGAATGAAAACTAACTGGATAATCTTTCCAGGGATTTCAATTGGAATCCATAATGTTTGGCCCATATTTCCATTTCTGTGATTTGAAATTTCATGGATAACATCGGATTTGGGCCCTGTGAGCTCTTTCTGTGATAGCCTGAGTTTTCAAGTCCCTTTGACACAACATTTCTATATTTGACACATTTTTCCTTTCCAGACTCGAAACCACAAAGACAAGAATAAGCTTGACAAGACTGATTTTTGTTATAAATACGGCAGTTTCAAGAAACGCTCTGTTCCATCTCACTTAGCAGCTGTGTGTGGACAACATGATCATTTTCCAGTTGAAATGCCTAACAGCGAGGGGACATCCAGCAGTCTTATGGGAATAGAAGAATGTTTTTAAGAGGGCGGGAGAGGTATCGCGGAGCTGCGCTACATTAGCCGCATAGCCACTACTCTGTGTGTAATCTCGTTATCCCACTTAATACAGCCGAGATATAACCCTGCCGAGAAACACTTGTTTGACAAGTGCTTATAAATGCTTTAATTACAGTGTGGCTGTGTTCGCATTCAGTGGTTACTCCACCAGTCAATGTAATGTTCAGTGCACTTCAGCTGGCACAAGTCATGAAATATTTACTTTTCCTCTTACTCAGAGTTAAATCGTAAGCTGTCCCAGGTGCAGTTTTTTTTTTTTTTCCCTCAGAATAATGTTTATCACAAAAGTGAGGTACAATTACTTCACTTGCATGAATTGCTGTATAATCTGTGACCCAATCATATCCAGTTTCATTTGAAATTATCTGCAGTGAATTATTTAAATTCAAAACTTTTTATTTACTATTATACTGCAGATATTTTTGTAACTGATTTATTTATTTATTTATTTAGTTTGAATGTTTGTTTATTTAATAATCAAATAAAATGTGTTTGTTTTCAGGCAGTCAGTCTTATGTATTGTGGTGGGGATTGTTCAGTGTTATTGCAAGTTACATCATTAGGTCAGTAGGTGTCAACATGTGATGTGACTTAGTGAGTGAGTTAATGAATCATTCTTTTGAGTGATTTGTTCAAACATACTGATTTATTCAGAAACAAGTGAGTCATTCATTGCATCGTTTTTTTACTATCGTTGAAAAACAGATACAAAAATTAGTCTTTTCGAAAAACAAGCAATTACAAAGTAGACGGCTCCGAAGTCATACATCGATCGGTCTGCACAGCGCCGCTTCAAGTTGAACACACCTATTGATTCATTTAGTGATGCTGCTACTGTGTGTTGCTTGAAAACATGACTGTTGTGGATTTCTTTGGAGTTATTTTCTTAAACGGACAAAATAATTTTGTGTGTAAAATGTAAGTTAATCAATATTGACTTGTTTTTGAAAGTGTTGTATAAGCAGTATCACACTCGCAGTGCTATTGGTCTTTATTGCCGCTTTTCCACTGCAGTTTAGTACCGCTTCAAAGTGGGTGGGATTATAGACTGAAATAGTTGCGCCACCTTTACTGCCGTGGATCCGCTCCTTGGCTTTAAACGAGTCTGCACCACATCTACTGACCACGATACAGACATTTCTTTTTTCAAGTTGCATGCTACGGTCTTTTAAAGCAAGTCGTTTAAAAAAAGTAATGCAAACAAATGATACTGCGGTGGCTGTTACTGACTATTTAAATCTAGTGGGTTTGGTGTCTTGTGTTTCAAATCCAATGACACTGGTTGTGACGATTCTCTTTGACCAATCAGTGATCTGCAGTGTTTACACGTCACACATTTAGTATTGATATGGCACGCTTGGAACCTCAATCAAAGACTATAGAATAATACAAGACGTGTCACTCGTATTGTTTTGAATGGGAGAAAGTGTAACGCGCAATATAGCGGAATAAGTCCCGCCTTCTAAATAAGAGCTAATCGCCGACTGCTAAAGTCATGGCGTCACTTCAGCGGCCGTTATCACCGGTTTCTATAGAAACAGTCAGACGCGAGCCTCTGAAGAGACGCGCATTTAGGTCTGCGCATGCGCATTAGCTTGATCCAGCCTGAAAAATATATTTTTTTTGTCATGATTCAGCATTTAGAATCTAAATTTACGAGCCGGTTGTTGTTAGATTTTATTGGTGATTTCAAATATGAAATTTAATCTTAAGGTTGGCGAACAGTTTTGGAGAATTTGATGTTTCCCCATTCAAAGAGGTTGCATGATGCCCAGGATGCCCGAGAGGCGTTTCAAAGATGGCCGCCGAGTGAAATGACTTGTCTTAAAGGGACTTTGCCTCAATTCACCCTTCGCAAAGAGCCGCCGCCCTTAGTTACTGTTTCTTTGTCTGACAAGCCGTGGCGCTGTCACGCCACACAGAGTGAAAAATACATCGCGGAGCAAAGAGGACACTGACAACACGTCGACAGACAAGACAGAGACAGTTACTTATGATATTAAACAAAGTCCCAGCTTTCAAATTGTGTAATTTGTAAAGAAATTCGAACATTCGTGACAGATTGCTGTAGTGCCTCAGCTCAAGCGGCTCGTGAACCGATCATCTCTTCCTACTAGTTAATTTATAGCATCAAATAAACATGAATGAACATGAGAAGGAAAGTTGTTTCAAATGCGGAAAGATGTAAATACACACCATTTTTCAAGTTAAAGTCCACCGAGGTTAATCTTCTAACTCCTGACTGCTTTGTTGGACAAAATGGCGGATTCAGTGTTATGATTGGTTAGATCGCTTGTCAATCAAACTCCTGGCGAAGGGTCAATTGAGGTGGTACTATTTAAGCGAGCCGTACCGTTCCGTACCAAGCCATCCCATGCAGTGGAAATGTGCCAAAAAGTGAGCCGTACCGAACTGTACCATGCAGTGGAAAAGCGCCATATGTCAACACGGCTGTGATTCAGCTGACTTGATATTCTGAACAAATTTTTCTTGTGAAGATGGTAATGCTTTTTTCTAGAGCAGTTTACAGTAAACTTTGTCCAGTTGTTTCAGAGTAATCTTGGAGTTTGTCTTGCTCAAGAGTCTTGTTGTGGACTTGTTGTGATTTCACGCTGTAAAATGCATTTTATGATTCCAATGACCAACACATTTGAAAAACTTTTTGTGGGGCTGTAAATCTGTGCTGTCACAAACTTACTCTGAAGTGCATACTTTGTCATAGTGCCTCCTGCTGTAAATCAAGAATAATCAATACAAACCATATAAGACAGTATCTGTAACGCATGTGTGACCTGTGGGTGGTGGGTGTGAGAGGTGATTCTTTCACACCCTGTTAAGAGATTAAGGTCAATGTTGTTTTCAGTGCTTCTACATGTAACAGCTTCACAGAATTAGTGTCCAGTTCAGGCACATCGTGGATCAGATCTGTCCCATACTTCACAGGGATTATATTAGGTGGTCAATGCATTTGGAAAAGTGCTAATCCAGGTTGGACCAAAAATAGGATCCCATGTGACTACAGTAACTTTATTTTATAACTGTCATTATACAAAAATATTAAACATTGTTATTTTATATTTTGATATTAAATGAGTTTAAGGATTAGTACACTTTAAAATGAAAATTTTACTCACCCTCAAGCTATATAACTATATATAACTTTATATTAGGACTGTCAAACGATTAATCGCGATTAATCGCATACAAAATAGAAGTTTGAGTTTGCATAATATATGTGTGAGTAATGTGTGTAAATAATATGTATATATATAAATACACATAAATTAATGTATATATTTAAGAGAAATATGTTATTTATGTACAAAAAAATATTGTGAAAAATGTATATTATTTATATATAATATAAATTATATAAAAATATAAATAAATACATATACTTGTAAATATTTCTCAAATATATACATGGATGTATTTGTATTTATATATACATAATAATTACACACAGTACACCCACATATATTAGGCAAACTCAAACTTTTATTTTGTATGCGATTAATCGTGATTAATCGTTTGACAGCCCTACTTTATATAACTTTCTTCTTTCTGATGAACACAATCAGAGTTATATTAATAAATATCCTGATGCAACCTAGCTTTATAATGGCAGTGAGTGGGGCCCATGAGTATAAAGCTCAAGAAAGTGCATCCATCCATCATAAACGTACTCCACCCGGCTCCAAAGGGGGTTAATAAAGCCTTCTGAAGCAAAACGATGCGTTTGTGCAAGAAAAATATCCATATTTAAATTATAAAGTAAAATATCTAGCTTCTGCCAGACTGTCTTCTGTATTCAACTTACGAAGAAAGTGTAACGCCTCTTGCAATTCAAAACGCTTACACTACATCCCACGCCTTCCGTATTCAACTTATGAAAAAAGTGTAACTGACTGTAAGCTTCATACTCGTTGGTCCCGTTCACTGCCATTATAAAGCTTGGATGCGTCAGGATGTTTATTAATATAACTCAGATTTTGTTCACTCCTTCATACTGTGATTTGGGTCATATTCATACTAGGTGTTATATACTGCACCCTAATTTAAATGTCAAAATCTAGCAAAGTTTGTGATGTAATCTGAATGATGTTATTTCGGTCTTTGCGAATCGGTGTGTTTGAACCAATCAAGCTCTCGACTTTTAGCCAGCCAGAGCGTGTGCTTTGTGCCTGTGCAGTTATTATGTGATTGTGTGCAGTTAACCTGCAGGTATTGATTAAAGGCCTGGCCCAGATGAAAGCCCTGTTATGTTAATTAAGGCCTCGTTTCTTTTTCCGGCTCTGCTCTCAAGAGCTTCAGCGGTGAAACCCCCCAGCCTCTCTCTTGGTTTCTCTCTCTTCATCCATCCACACTTGCTCAAGACCAATTAGTATGTGTGGAGACTCGATGTAGATGTGCTTGCTGGCTGTTTTGGAGGAAAACTTGGGGGAATGTTTCGGCAAAAGGCTTAATTATAGTGTGAATACAACTGCTGTGTCATTTAGCCCCAAAGTCTATGCCAAGGTATTCCACTTTCGCAAGTCACTTTACTCAGGATGGTCAATTGACAACAAATTTTAATGGGTGGGCCCAATAATGAAATTGAATTTTGATTCAGGTTTTCCATGACCGCGGGAACCCTGAGTCAGTAAAAAAATCCAAATATTACGATATTAAAAATGCAATGAAAGCGTGTACAATGCCTCACTGTCTATAATAAATTGTGCATGTAAGTTTTAACTAGATTTTAGCATTTTAATTATATTCTTGACTGAAACAAATGATTCACGATTCAAAAAAACATATTCCAAGTTTGATGCACAATATGCATCGGCAAGATTTGTAATCAATGCATCAAGAAAACAAGTGAATTGTGAATTTGGTGAAAATTGTTGGAATTGTGCATAAAGTATTTAAGATGTGGTGGAATGTGCAAACTAGCCAAAATATTTATTGAAGTGGGTCGTCCTATGACCCAGGACAATATTCCCAGTTGTCATCTAACAGTCAATGGCTCTGTTTTGGTGTTTTTTGTTGTTTTATCTCGGAATGCCTTTTAAAATTTCAAATAAAATGCCATGTAGCCTGTATTCATGAGATAAATCTGACAAATATTCATGTTTGGAGGTCTAGGCACAGTGCTACAAAGTGCACGCAGTTAAGAGACACCCAATTCTGGATTAAACAGACAGATATACATGAAAGCACAACATCCTTTCTGACTCCCGAAAAGCATTTGTAATTTGTGCTTTAACATTTGAACAACAAACAGGGAAATCTTGTTCTAACTTCAGCTGTCTCACAGTAAGATTAGACAGTGGCATCAAAGACAACATGGTTTCTCACAAGAGAGGTAGAGGAGAGGCCTAAATTGACATTCGATGACAAATAACCCAGCTTTGTAAGCAGAAGTGTGTGATATAATGAATAAGTCAGACATGTGCGGGTCTCAGGTGGGATGGCTGAGAGTTTGCTCGTTTTTGACTATGCTTGAGGCTGTGTGGGGATTAGATCCAGGGTGCAGCTGCTGTTTGCTGGATTAAAGGATGTCTCTCCCCCTTACACTTACCCCGCAGGAGGCCTAACCTTAGGGCAGCTAGTCCGCCTCAACGCAGTCTGGAGTTAGTGTGGGCTCAAATAGCCATCAGGCTAATTAGGATTGATCCACCATAGCAGAGGCATGGTTCAGTCTGCATACATGAGCATCTGCTGTGGGGACGCTGTGATAGGCCGGTGCAGGGAAGATTATGACTAGATCCTACTTGGGAGGAGATAGATTTGTTGTTCTAATGACTGAGATAGTCCAACAAAAATCTGGCTTGATGTTCAACATTTCATGTTTGATTATTGCTGGACAGTTGACACTTTCACCAAGAAGATTTATATTTAAACGTCATTTTAATATGATTTCATATAATGCAATTTTAATATAATTTGTTCATTTAGAATGCCCTACAATGTCATCCAAGACAGACAATAAACACTTGAGCTATTTATTTATTTATTTATTTATTTGTTTGTTTGTTTGTTCGATTAAAATGTTATTTATTAAAATAAGATTTATTTATTTATTTTTTTAAATTATGTATTTAGGTAGGCATTTATGTATTTTAAATAATGTTTATTAATTTATTCAAATAATATTTATGTATGTATTTATTTATGTAATAATATTTATTCATTTATTGGTTTTATTTACCCAAATATTTTCTCATCATGCTCAAACCCCTAATTTGTGTGACTCAATAATGACTGTATTTTCTGACAAGTATTGTCTGAGTTTGTTGATGTTGCAAGGCATTGCAAATGAATGCACTGTTTTGTTGAGATGACAAAATATTTTACACTTTTATTGAGAAGTTTTATATTAACACTCGAGTTGGGGGTCAGTTTGAAAAATTGAAAAATCGTACCCAGAATTCAAACATAAACTGTAAAAAGTAATACAGTAAAATTGTAGCAACAGATTAGAAGCAATATTATTAATTAAATTAAACATATAAAAATTGAGTTAGAATTAATCAAATGAATTCCTTAAAAGTCAACCATTTAAAATGTGTCAAATTAGCAAACACCATTACAAAAACCCATAAATTGACATAAAAAGGAAAGAGTCAAACCGACCATCTAAATAAAACACTGATCACCATAATATTGATCAATAATGATATTTTTAATGAAATCTGAGAGGTTTATGTCACTCCATTGACAGACTACACAACTACCACTTTGACTTCAAAAAGTTCATAAACATTTTCAATAAAATCAGCATCAACATCTAAACCTCTGTTAGTTCTTGTGTTTCTCTTTGCTTCAGTGATTCTGCTTGTTATCATCAGTTGTCTTCAATGTTGGCAATAAAAAATAAAGAGTTCTTAATTCATCTTTGATGAATCCATCTCATGTCTGTTATTCAGATATTTTTGATTAAATTAAATTTTACTCATTTTAAATGGTTGACATCTAAGGAATTCATTTGATTATTTCTAACTCAGTTCTATTTGTTGAATTTAATTAGTAGCCTAATATTGCTTGTAATCTGTTGCCAAAATTTAATGGAGTAGATATAACGTATTGCTTTTTACAGTGTAATACAAAGGGTTGTTGTGGGAAAATTTATTGTGTAAGGCAACATAATTTTTATTTGAATCCTCAAACTGGTGCTGCTTTAGCGCTACATAAGATGTCTTTTAAAACGCACTTCACTAAAAAAGATGAAAATTCTGTCATCATTTATTTACATTCAAACCCATTTGACTTTATTCTGTAAAAAAAGAAAAAGAAAAAAAGGTGCTGTTTTGTTCTTGATGAACTGTCCCTTTAAGGAGAACAGCTCCACCTCAGTTTCTAATAGGTCATTGTTGCAGATGATCAATTGGAACTTTTTATGTTTGGAGGCTTTGTTCATTAGACGTGACTAAAATGTAAATTCACAATGAGTTTTAATTTTATTTATTTACTTATTTTATTTTTTTATTAGTTTTATTATTTTTTTAAGGTTTATTTACCCAAGTATATATATCATCACACTCAAAACTAGGGGTGGGACAAAATATCGATATGGCGATATATCGTCATCCTTCTCTGTGCGATACGAGAATCGTATCGCTGCGCCAAATAACGATATTTTAATTTAAAAAAATAAAGCGCTATATATAGATTTCTTTGCTCAAAGCGTCCTACTTCAAGGCGGCGCTCAACACATGAATGAGGGAAACGTGAACTTAAGTTAACTAGCCTAAGAAAAAGAGGTTATTAACAGGATGGCGGACAGCAGTGTGAGTAAAATAGATGCCCCAGCCACGTTTAAGTTCAAAGTCTTGACGCACTTTTATACCATTGATGTGACAGTCGTAGATATCTTTGACGTTCTTCACCGAGCGCTTAGATATACACGGGAGCATTTGAAAGCATATATTAGGGATCCTCTGATAGACGCCTGCTTTCGAACGCTCCCGTGTATATCTAAGCGCTTGAAGAGCGTCAAAGGGTCTGTTTGCACCTGGTGACTTCATGCATTTTCTCTGATCGGATAGCTATCCGATCGTGAAAAGACCAGGTCTAAATGCCTAAATGCCTAAAAACGCATTTGAGACGGATTTAAATCCGATCGCTCAAACCACTTCAGGAGATGGTCTGGGACGCATTCCAGTCAAAACTGTCTATGCTCAGTCTAAATGCATCTGGTTGTTGAAACTACATATGTAAATTTTACTTCTCCCAAAAATACTAAAACTGAAACATGTGAGAGTCAGATATGACAACGCTACTGCATCACACATCGCCGCAGATCTCTTCAGCAAGCTGACGCGCAAACTGCCGCATATGAAAGTGAAAGTAAGTCGCAGACGCATAAATGTACATATAAGATCGGATTTATCCGTTAACCTGCACTTAACCTTTTCACGTGCATTTTGTTTTCATATTAAGACCAATATCGCGATGTATCATTATAGGATTGTCTAGCGATATATCGATTATCGCAGAATCGCTGACTCGCGATATTATCGTTATCGTGAGCCATTTATCGTGATCGTATCGTATCGTGAGGTACCCTCCGATTCCCACCCCTACTCAAAAATGTTATCTGTCATTGATGAAATTGCAGGGCATTCCAAGTGAATGGATTTTGTCAAGTGAAATAAACTATAGATATCCCCTGCTTGGGACCAAATCACAACACAAGACAGTCTACACTCTAAAGTGTGCTTGCTTTGCATGGCTCAGACGTATGTGTTTTTAAATTACCAGTGCCCACCCTCATCCTACTCCATGCGGCGCTGGCACACCACACACGGCTAAACCCATCAGACTCGCTATTTCAGGAAGGCAGACGCCCATGTTACCAAGAAAGTGCATGAAAATAAGCTGGCCTCAGAGCCTTGGAAGCTATAAGCATGAAAGAAGATTCATTCAGTGGTCGGGGGATAACCATTCATAGTGAGGTTTGCGGTGGGGTTTTTAGGAGGGTAAGAGGGTTGTATTGTACCCCTCTGCCGGTTTGCAGTGCCTTCAGAATCCCACATTTGTTGAGATGATGATGGTGATGGGAGAGAGCATGAACTGCCAAAGGGGAGAAATAAATGAAGACAAATCTTTATTCTTCCCTAATGATGACGGTCAGCAAAAACATCAGCAAATTGAGAGAGAGGGAGAGGGAGAGAAAGAGAGTAAGAAATGGGCTGAGAATGATAAGAAGCCAATGTTTTCGAAGAATAACTCAACGGAAAATTAACATTTTGTCATTATTTACTCACCGTCATGTCTTTCCAAATCTGTATCAGTGTTGTTATTGTTAAATAAACTATTAAATTCTTTTTTTGGTAATTGAAATAAAGCTAAAATAAAATAATATATTATATAAAAATAATATATATAATAAATATTAGATAAAAAAAACTTTAATTTAAAAAAAAAACAATGAAATAAATAAGTTTAAGTATACTTAAAAAAAAACTAACTACTAAATGGCAAGCAAAATTACTAAAACTGAAATTAAACTGAAAATCTAAAAATAAAAGCTAATTTCAAATATTAATAAATACTATAATAATATATAAATAATACTAAATCTGTATACTGACATTTTTTCAATGGAATACAGAGGGAGATTTTATTTATATATTTATTTTTTATTATTATTCTACATTCAGCTATTTTCCATACAACCACAGTTTATCATGACCATGGCTGTCAAGAAAGAAAACAAAACAAAACACACCAAACACCTTTTTTTTTCTTTTTTTTTAGAAAAGATTTGGCCAAGAAAATGGTCCAAATTACTTGTGATCTATATTCCATGTTTCATAAAAATAGAGGCATTATTATACCATCCATCTGAAACTCTAAATCAGTGATCATTCTGATCCAGTATAAGACTTGTTCATGGTCGGTCCAGTGTAAAGTTTCTCCAATAAAGGCCTCATTCACCTCCACTAGTGAACAGAGAGCTGCTTGGAGGACTTATTGCATTGGGATGAGTCATTTGGGAGGGAGTCTTTATTGAGGCCATCTGAACACCAGCTACTGTCAGATTGCCAATCAAAGTTTCCTGTCTGCAGTGTTCTGGTATTTCATATGGCCTGTGACAGTTGTGGCCAACTGGGGGAAAAGATCACTTCTGTACAGCAGAAAAAAAACTAAGTTAAGATGAAATGGATGTTAGGTTAGATTTCCTTGCTTTGTTTAACTAACATGGAAGTTTAAGAAGCCACTTAATGCATGCTTTCAAAAATATTCTATATACAGGACTGAGTTGGAACTCCTTAACAGATATAGTATTACTGCAATCAGTTTCATATTGATTCAAGTACAGTTCTGAAGGCTTTAAATGTCTTTGTACTTCCCCTTATGGAAATTTGCCACAGTTCTTGCACAGTCAGTGTACTGAAACAATTTTCACTCAGAAATTGCTAGTGAATTTGACAATTAATTATAAAGAAATGGCAAGTAACATTAAATTAAAGGGATAGTTCACCCAAAAATGAAAATTATCCTATGATTTACTCACCGTCAAGCCATCCTAGGTGTATATGACTTTCATCTTTCAAATGAACATAATATTAAATATTAAAGAGTTATAATAAATAATATCCTGGTTCTTCAAAGCTTTATAATAGGAGTGAATGGGGGACGAGATTTTGAAGCCCAAAAAAGTGGCACCATAAAAATAATCCATACGACTCCAGGAGGTTAATGAAGGCCTTCTGAAGCGAAGCGAGGGGTTTTTCCGTATGGATTCCGTATGTGCTTTTTTTTTTTTTGGCTTCAAAATCTCACCCCCCATTCACTCCTGTTATAAAGCTTGAAAGAGCCAGGAGATTTTTACATATAACTCAGATTGTGTTCATCTGAAAGAAGATAGTCATATACACCTAGGATGGTTTGAGGGTGAGTAAATCATGGGATGATTTTCATTTTTTGGTCAACTAACCCTTTATATATGACATTTTTAAGTAGAAAGACTGAAATAGTATTTTCTTATAAAACATACTCAAATAATCCTTGTTTTATTTATAACTTTCAAAAAGCATTTTTTACAATGTAGTATTTGTAAAAAAAATTAGCCATGCCATGTTAGCCACTGCAAAAACTAAAGAGATCTGCAGGCCGTTCAAGTACATAGGAGCTACACTTGCTTGACCATGATTTTGCCAAGTAAGACGTGTTCCTGGATCAACACATTTTGTTGAACCTGGTACAACATTCCTATCCGAAAATTAAGTCCTAACCTTTTCCCAACCCCTAAACCTAACCCTACCCATAACTTATCCCTAAAATCAGAGGGAAATGATAGTTGAATAACACTGTTGTGGAAGCACCTAACCCAGGTTTTAAGCCTAAACTTGACATAAATGGTAAACTTGTCCCTCAAATCTGATTGGTTGAATGGAATGGTTTGACGCTAACTTCTTCACCAGTTCCTTGAGTTTGGGGCAGGGCTACATGTTTGACTGAACAATATCAGATTGAGGGCACAGCGCAATGGGTGGTAGGAGTGTTTGGGGAAACCTTTTTGGAACTGTTACAATATAGAGATACTGCATTATAGATAGATCATTTCCTTTATGCAATGTCATTCTTTACATTTGCACTCCTTTTATGTTGCCTCAGAGCATCTGAGCTCATAGATTCATACATTTTTTACTTCTGCTCTTGCTTACAGTGTATCAGGCTGTTAATTATATTACCATCTTAGTAACACACACACACACACACTCGCTCTTTCTTTCTCTCTCTCTCTCTCTCTCTCTCTCACACACACACACACACACACACACACACAGCCCTACCCCTCGCTCATACCACTCTCCCACTTGCTGGAAGGTGGCAGTATGAAAGGCGCATGCTAAACTCACACATGTGTCTCTGGCCATTGATGAGGAACGTGTATTGTAGCTGCCGAGGTCACGTGACTGAAACGAGGGAACTCTGAGGACACCTTGAGCTCACCTGCCACATTTCTTTCCCCTTTGTCTCTCTCTCTCTCCAGGTCCATCTGTGGTTCTCTCTCTTCCTCTGTGCTACACGCTAAAGAACAGGATCCTACACGCAGATCTCATCAGGTAGGCTCTTTATTCCTTTTATCTCGCTTTTCTTTCAGTCTCCCTCCTGTTCTCTTCCTCCCTGCTCGCTGTGCTGCAGAGATGCTGCGTCATTGTGTGTAACGGTCTGGCACATAAGGTGAGTGAGAATCTCACAGGCTGATATGGGCAGTACCGGCATTTTGACACTCCTCTATGTCTTTACATTTCTTCCTTTTTCAGCTTTTATCAGCCTCTTTCATTATTTTGTGAATTAACATTTTATTTATGATGTATTGCCTGGACATTTTCCTGCAGTTTTTGAGAATCAGTGTACCTGTTAACTGGCATGCTGAACACATTGAAGCCGACGCGGATTATGCGTTGTCATGTAATTTTGTGTCTGTGTGTTTGCCGGTCGGGTTAACATGCTTATTGGAGTCATGGTGACGTGATGGTGCCTGTCTAGACACCTGCCATTAGATTCACCCCAGACTGTCCAGGTACATAACAGTGATGCTGGCAGTAATTTAGTGATGGTGTGGGTCCCCAGGGGTGGGTGATGTAACTAAAACACTTTATCACAGTATGAATAATTGTATTTTATAGTAATATACAGTTACCATGACAATATATTCTATACTTTCAGCTGAAAATTGAACAAAGAATTATTTTTATACTATTTATCTGTGTGTGTGTATTATAACTGATTATGTGTATGCACACACACACATAATCAGTTATAATACACACACACAGATAAATAGTATAAAAATAATTCTTTGTTCAATTTTAATCCTCAGCATTTTCACACATGAATTGGCACCTCTGAGTCCAAACCTTAAAGGGTTAGTTCACCCAAAAATGAAATTTCTGTCATTAAGTACTCACCCTCATGTTGTTCCACACCCCTAAGACCTTTGTTCATCTAATAATGAGCCAGCATTCGGATATAAACAAGGAAGCCTGAAATGAGTTCACTAGGTATGACAACGGTTCAAATTATTGAATGAAGTTGTTATTTTTGTTTTGTTTTTGCACATTAAAAAGTATTTTCATCACTTCATAACAACACAGGTTGAACCACTGTAGTCACGTCAACTATTTTAACCATGTTTTTAACTACCTTTCTGGATGTCAAAAGGTGCAATGACATTGCTGCCTATGTGTGGATTAGATGCATCAAAAATATCATAATTTGAGTTCCGAAGGTGAACGAAGGTCTTACGGGTGTGGAACGACATGAGGGTGAGCACTTAATGACAGAAATTTCATTTTTGGGTGAACTAACCCTTTAAATTCCCTGTGAACCGGAAGTTGCAACCGACTTTGCTTCAGTGTTGTGACGTATATTTCCAAGTGAAACAGAATATTGAATAGAGAGGGCAGGGCTTTATTTTAACACCTCCTCTCCATCCCTCGCTCATAGCAGACTGACAGTTGGGGGGGGAGTGGTTAAAGAAATTCAACACAATCCGTCAAACTGACGTCACTGGAGAGCTAAAGCAAATTTTTAGATTTTGATAAAAAATTACCACAACAAAATATTTTTTCTCTTTGTATTCATTTGCATGGATTAATTGTTCACCGCAAGACTATAATGTACGCTAACAAAGTAAATAGGTAGTAAATAGTAAATAGCTTTGTCAAATTTACTGTCAAATTTATTGGACACCACCCAATGTAAAGTTTGTGCCACAGCTGCCCTAAAATAACAGTATTTGTGATTACCAAAATAATTTTTTTTATGTTTCTGTAATGGTTAATCCACTCCAGTATGTGTAAGCCCTTTAGTCACAGTAGTGTTTCTAATGCTGAAATATAATTATTGGGATTGTTGGGATTTAAAGGATTCAAAGATAGATCACATAAAAGTCATCAAAAGTATGTCTTTTGGAACGGCTAGAAACTGTTTGGAAGTCAATAACAACAGAGACTGTGGAAAAGGACAAAAAACAATGCCAGCAAGAATGCAAGCTGTTATCAAGGCCAAAGAGGCCATACAAAAAAAAAAAAAAAAAAAAAAAAAAAAAAAATATATATATATATATATATATATATGTATATGTATATGTATATATATATATATATATATATATATATATATATGTATATGTATATATATATGTATATATATATATATATATATATATATATATATATATAAAAAACACAGTTCGTATGTACGGGAAGAAGATAATTCAGAGAGACGGGAACTTTAATTCAAAATAAACAAATACAAAATGAAAGTAAAATGCCGGCAGTTCCTCACGGACAACAAACATAACAAAACATAAAATAAAATCCAGGCCTGGTCCTCTCTCGTCCTTCACTGTCGTCACTCCTCCTTTTATACTTCCGGAGCTCCTCCGTGAGAGATTTGAGACCGGTGCAGCACGCAGCTGAAGCTCATTATCAGTAGCGTCACCTCGCGGCGTTCCCTCATGGCTCTCTACCACCCTGCTCATCACAATATATAATATATTTATTTTATAATATATAAAAAAATATTTGTATGTGTGTATATGTGGTTATTTTGTGTGAATAAAGAATATTTAGTTGTTTCAGTTTGTTATTTGCCTAATACATTTTTTAAAAAATTTTTTTGACAGATTCCTATATATATATATATATATATATATATATATATATATATATATATATATATATATATATATATATATATATATATATATATATATATATATGTATAAAGCTTGGTGGCATGACAGCATTTAATGTGCAATGGCATAAAACACACACACACGCACATATATTGGTGTGTGTGTGTGTGTGTGTTTTATGCCATTGCACATTAAGTGCTGTCATGCCACCTAGCTGTATGGTTTGCAGTACACATACTGTAGGGCTGACTGATCTCAAAATCTCATTAGAGACCATTTCATCACTGAAGTATTACGGAAAAGAAGTTGACAAAGGAATTCTTGGTTTACATTGTTCTTAAACGCCATATTTTTCCTTTGCCCACTCCTTTCCCAATTCTTCTCCCGTCTCACCTGTTGTGGTCATGACAGAAAGCATGTGCCAAATGCAACATGACCTTTTCTCATCCATTTATCCATGTCCCTCAGCACCCCGCTGTGTCTGTGCTGTTTAAGGTCACGATACAGGTGACTGTAGTCTTCATGCATCATGCCAGACGGCCAGTGAAGCACAAGAGCTGCATTTTGTCTGCTGTCTATTCCTCTCCTGGAGTGCTGTAATGGCAGAAAGCTGCCTGACATCAGTGGCTTGATACAGGAACCAACTGCTGTCCTCAGTGACATCGACTGCTGCATTGAAGCACAGCCTAGTCTGAAATAAAAGGACAAGGCAGCAATTACTGTTATATATGTACAATATTATTATGTATATTGAAAAAATAATGCACAGTTCATTCGATTATCATTAATCTACATGAATATATGCATAGGATTATGTGAATGCACAGCCCATAAAGCTCCATCGAAGCTCTGAATCTTAAGCACATACTTTTACCAATGATATTTAATGGCAAAATATATAGATGACCAATCATTCAATCAGTGTTATTAGTAACTGATAGTATTTGAATAAAACACATCAATGGGCAGAGTACTTAGATATATAGACACGTTAGTTTGTTTTAACAATACTAGTTACAAAGTAAAAATACAGGTTTTACATTTGATTTAACTATTTTCATTGAGTATTTTCACTTCAGGACAGACATTATTAGACCTCCAGTCATTCTCAGCTGAATGTCCTGTGAAGAAAACAGCGCATGTGCTTGTTTCCTAATGAATATGTTTGTGCATCCTTGCTTTGCAATTTTCCCTGTTCTTAAAAGAACATTTCAACCGAAATGAAAATTCTCTAATCATTTACTCACCCTCATGTTGTTCCTATGCTGTATTAATTTCTTTCTTCCATGGAACACAAAAGGTGAAATTTGTAATTTTGTTCTATGAAAGTCATACAGGTTTGCAATGAAATGAGGGTGAGTAAATGATGACAGAATTTTCATTTCAGGGTTAACTTTCCCTTTAAACATGCTCACTATGTGAAGAAAATATTAAAAGAGCTTCTGTTCTGAAAGATGCCAAACGGTAACGGATGGGTTCACATTTTTTTATGTTGCTGTGTCATCCATATGTCAGTTATGATGTATTTAAACTCGTCTCAGTGCGGTATGGAATAACGTGAAGAGACAGAATTGTTTACTTGGCAGGAACACAGACTCTTTCATTGGGAGGCACTGCAGCAGGGAAAGCAATGATGTAATGCCCAAAAGGGGGAATCGGTCACCCCCTTCTTTTCTGTCTGGCAGGGGCAGGAAAGACAGACAGACAGACAGACAGACAGGGAGGACACAGTTCTCAACCTGCTGACTGAGAGAGAGAGTGATGCTCTCAGTCTGATACTATAGTCACAGCTACCGTTCTCCATGAACTCCTTGTATGATGTCATACCAGCTTCTGTAATGTGATCATGCTTTGTTATTTAGTGCATTCCATGAAATTAGAGTGAAAGGTTTTCAGAGCATTCCCATACTTGTATATTACTGGAATATTAAGTCACCTTCATTTTTATAATGCTTTATACAATACAGATTATTTCAAAGCAGCTTTACAGTGATAACAGGAAAATAATGATTCAATGATGCAAGCATAGTTCAATTTCGACTGTAAAGCAGCACTAAAAAGAAAAAAATTGTCATTGTTCAGCTGAAGTAATTTCAGTGTTGATTCAGTTCTGTTGTAAAGATCATTAATTATTAAATTAGTTCAATTCGGCTATTAAGCCAATGGACAGGTTTATTGTATGGACAGCAAAAGTCAAAGGGCTCAATATTGTTTAGTTCCCAGCATTTGTGTTTAGCAGAAAAAAAGAAAGCCATACAGGTCTGGAGTGAGAAAATGATGACAGAACTTTCATTTTTGGATGAACTATCTCTGTTATGTTAATAATAAGTCCATAAATTTGTTACAAAAGCATCAGTGCTTAGGCTGCTTTAAAGACCTCACTGGAAGTTGCATCTTTAATCTCACCCCAATATTATATATAATATATATATACACTCACCTAAAGGATTATTAGGAACACCTGTTCAATTTCTCATTAATGCAATTATCTAATCAACCAATCACATGGCAGTTGCTTCAATGCATTTAGGGGTGTGGTCCTGGTCAAGACAATCTCCTGAACTCCAAACTGAATGTCAGAATGGGAAAGAAAGGTGATTTAAGCAATTTTGAGGGTGGCATTGTTGTTGGTGCCAGACGGGCCGGTCTGAGTATTTCACAGTCTGCTCAGTTACTGGGATTTTCACGCACAACCATTTCTAGGGTTTACAAAGAATGGTGTGAAAAGGGAAAAACATCCAGTATGCGGCAGTCGTGTGGGCAAAAATGCCTTGTTGATGCTAGAGTTCAGAGGAGAATGGGCCGACTGATTCAAGCTGATAGAAGAGCAACTTTGACTGAAATAACCACTCGTTACAACCGAGGTATGCAGCAAAGCATTTGTGAAGCCACAACACGCACAACCTTGAGGCGGATGGGCTACAACAGCAGAAGACCCCACCGGGTACCACTCATCTCCACTACAAATAGGAAAAAGAGGCTACAATTTGCACAAGCTCACCAAAATTGGACAGTTGAAGACTGGAAAAATGTTGCCTGGTCTGATGAGTCTCGATTTCTGTTGAGACATTCAGATGGTAGAGTCAGAATTTGGCGTAAACAGAATGAGAACATGGATCCATCATGCCTTGTTACCACTGTGCAGGCTGGTGGTGGTAGTGTAATGGTGTGGGGCATGTTTTCTTGGCACACTTTAGGCCCCTTAGTGCCAATTGGGCATCGTTTAAATGCCACGGCCTACCTGAGCATTGTTTCTGACCATGTCCATCCCTTTATGACCACCATGTACCCATCCTCTGATGGCTACTTCCAGCAGGATAATGCACCATGTCACAAAGCTCGAATCATTTCAAATTGGTTTCTTGAACATGACAATGAGTTCACTGTACTAAAATGGCCCCCACAGTCACCAGATCTCAACCCAGTAGAGCATCTTTGGGATGTGGTGGAATGGGAGCTTCGTGCCCTGGATGTGCATCCCACAAATCTCCATCAACTGCAAGATGCTATCCTATCAATATGGGCCAACATTTCTAAAGAATGCTTTCAGCACCTTGTTGAATCAATGCCACGTAGAATTAAGGCAGTTCTGAAGGCGAAAGGGGGTCAAACACAGTATTAGTATGGTGTTCCTAATAATCCTTTAGGTGAGTGTGTATGTATATATGTATATATGTATATGTGTATATATATATATATATATATATATATATATATATATATATATATATATATATATATATATATATATATATATATATATATATATATATATATATATATATATATATATATATATAGCAAACATTAAAAATAAATCCTGGTAAACTGTACTTTGTCCATTTAAACAGGTTTGAACAGACTTTTGTGGGACCCACAATTCTCTTGATTGATCAACAACTCTAACAGTTTGTTATCCCGTGCTTGTTAGCAAATAATTATTCTTTAATAAAAGAAAACTGTCTCCAGCTTTATTACGAAGCCATCATCTGCTAAACAGAGACATCTTGACAATCTCATAATTTAGATATTAGGAAAGCCCATAGCTCAGATAATATTACTATATAATGAAAGATAAATCCAAAGTCCATCAACTGAGTTTGTCATTTTTATTAGTGTCTTTACAAGAGAGTGAAATGAGATGACTGATTCTGAGAAAAATAATAAGGCTGTGTACTATTGGCTTAATGATATCTTTATTACCACAACAATTTTTTGAGAATTCCAGCACTGAGGTCTTTTAAGGCACATTTAAAAATACAACTCATCCTTATGAAAAACTATTTTTAGTGTCCTAATGTTTTTTTGGCAGGATAGCATGCACAAAATGTCCCCACTACCTGACAGATGTCACTAAAAATAGGTGTCCTAAGGAATCACTCTGGTCTCTGTGGCTGCGTAAACAGCAAAAAAAAAAAAAAAAAAAGTGTCTGAATCAGCCAGTCTGAAACTCTCTCTTCCTTTAAACCTTTTTGCACATTAAGGTTGGCTGATATTGAGTTCGCTGACATGCTTTGGAGGGCAGAGTTCTTTAAAGCCAACAAGAAATCAAAATCGACCTTATTTATTTATTTTGTTATGCACATTCCTGGTCTACTTGTGCATGTTATTCGGGATAAAAAAAAGTCTTTGTAATTCTTTGTCAAAGTCTTCAAAATGACTCTCTTTTCAACCCCTATCCTTCAACTCCATAGACCTTAGGTTAGACACCAAATTGAATCCAACGCAGATGAAAATGAGATTGAGAGTGATAGTCTTCTCTACAATGGCATGCACTGTATAAAGGTCCTAGATCATGTAATATTCACAACGCACAACTTTTAAAACAATTTTTAAAGCTATTTATCTACTGAAAGACATTTCGTTAGCTGAACAAGCGGATTATTGTTAAACAGCAGTACAGTCAACACTGTACACACTGAATTTCAGTTCCTCACAGCCTTTCATTCCTGTCAAAAATTAAATATGGCGCTAACCTGATTAAGTTCTATTATGGTAATGTAGCAATTCTTGGTCCAATCAGTTCCTGAAGGATATAATCAAATCTTGTCCCCCCACAATATCAGTTTTGATCTTCGTTTCTAGACATCCTGTCTGAATGTGTTCCTCTCAGTCTCACAGTCAGGAAAATGACAGGCACATGAGCACTAATAGAGATCTGGAAGTTTTTACCTCAAAATTGTTAGGTGAACTCTTCAGAGACTTCTCGCTCTGCTATCATGCCATTTTAGTACTAAACTATTGTGGTATCATGGAATCTAAACCACAAGCTAACTTCTGACAAATAATCCTTGTTGCAGAGCAGTAAGAGAGAGAACATAATGAAACGCACATTCTGGAGTGCATAAAGACCGTCTGTTGGACGTGTAGTGTTCATAGACCACAGTGCTGGGGTGAGATAGCAGTTCAGCAGAAGCATATTTACGCCATCTGCCAGTCTTCCTGCTTTAAACATGCAGATCTGCTCTGAACATAAAGCAGCTCTGCTGTCATGTGTCTATTTTTTCACTCTGGCTTCTGCCTTTTTCAGCTTTTTGAATAATGTGCTTAATTTGGAGTTTCTCCAAGTTAATGCAGTTCTTTTTTTCTCTCTCTTTCTCTTTTTGGGTTATGTAGTCAGTGAGTTTAGTTGAGGGAGGCACAGGGCTAATTTAGACACTGCTTGCTCTGAAAATCACATAATGACATCCTGAAAAGAAAGCGAGATGGCCACACCAGAGCCTGCGGTTAACGCAGATCTTTTCCAGACAGCACTGGGCCCATCCTCCTCCCTCTCGCTGCCTTCACTGCTTAGTATTCAGGGTCCAAAATGAACAATCACTAAGTGCCAATATGATGATAAAACTGGCCGGTAATTTTAGGAAGGAACTGCAGCGTAATAAATGCAATGCAAATCATCTTAATAATTTGTTTAAAACATGCTAACCATCCTTTAATCTTTTTATGTAAGGTATGGTTTATATTGACAATACAGTATATGTTGAATTATATTATACTTTTTGCTTAGTTAAATTTATCTTGTTTTAGGAATATTTGTCTGGAAAACATGATAATAATAAAATAATATAATATAAGCTAATTATTTTGTTATGTTTGCATTATTTTATTATCTACATATTTGTATTGACAATTAAATTAAATAATATATATATGGTGAATAATATATATGGAGGCAAAGTCCTTACATTTTTTATTTATTTATTTATTTATTTATAAAACAAATGTAAATTAATGCATTACTCTTAACATTGTCACATTTTCCTTAAATAAACATTAATGAAGTCAATCTTAAATTAAGTCAATCTCATCAAGTTAGTGTTTAAGCATTTATTGCAAAATTATAACTAAAGGCAGTAACAATTTAAAAAATATATTTAATTTGTGTATTGATGTTCAGCTGTTCTTTTTAATAGTCAACTTAGGCTTTTTCGGATCATCAGTCATGCTCGGTACACACTGTCTGTCACAGACACAAAGATGTATCTTTAATTTCACCAAGCTGATTGCACTAAACCCCCCGCAGTCATCATGTTTTCAGGTCTTTTCAAGTTTAATTTTGACATGACATAAAGTGGTATCTAAGTGGCTGAGCTGTTAACTTACTTTTCAATTAGTCTTCCCATTGATGCCATCATTTTGTTCACACTGCATTCACATGGGGTGTGGACGTTAACGCTTCTCATTTACTTTGCTTCATGCGTTGCCAAACTGAATTGTGGGTTCCGTTGCGTCGCTTCACTCGCGTTGCTCGCGGCAGAAGTTAAAATTTCTCAACTTTTCAAGTGCCGACGCAGGCGTCAGCCAATCAGATTGCCTTATGCAAATACCCTAGAGCAGTTGCTAGCCAATTGCATTCACGCAACACCGGAAAGTAATGTGATTGGCTGTTATCACTATTACGGTCATAGACATCATATACCTGTATGATGTCTATGATTACGGTTACATCAGCACCAAGCTTCAGACCATAGACATATATAATGTCTATGCTTCAGACAAGCCCTCCTTCAAACTTTGACGCCGACACCCCGTGTGAATGCGGCGTCATTCAGACTGACTCGTGGAACATGCACATAAACAAGAGACGGGATTTATCACACAAACCAATCATATCCAATCATAACCAATTTCATCCAATCATAGCGCGATGGAGGCTTTGCCTCCTCTCACATGACTTTCTGCCTTTCATTCTCAATTACCCCCCACAAAACCCACCGCACGCTTTAGCGGGTCTGTTGATTTTCTATGAGGGGAAGGTAGGCATGAGAGACGCGGTCTCCCGCTGTAACTTTATCTGCAGGTGTCGCTGTTGGACAGTGTTCCTTTAAAAATACGAATGACTTGCACACTTTTTAATGTCACATTTTGTAATATTTGCTTTGTTTTATTTTTGTAATATGGATTATTTTCTCATTCTTTTTATTGAGGGGTGTTTGTCTCTTCAGAGGAAATGCCCCCGATATACATATATATATATATATATATATATATATATATATATATATATATATATATATATATATATATATATATAATATATACTTTTTTCAGGCCATGGACCCCTTATAGAGTAGAAAATGTTCCATGGACTCCCTCATAATTATACATTGATTAAACCCAAGTTTGGGAGTATTGAACACAATTTGCTTGTTTTCCTGGTGCAGATGTTCCCCATCTGTAAATATGCGCTTTTCAATTATACAGCATCTTCTGGAAAATAAGTCGCACCCATTCAAACGTTAGTTTTTGAGAGAAATTTTATTTATTACTACATTCAAAAATAATGTAAAATACTGTTTAAGGGGACCTATTATGCAAAATTCACTTTTGCCTGGTGTTTGGACATAAATGTGTGTTGGCAGTGTGTGTACACAACCACCCTATAGTGATAAAAATCCACCCACTCCTTTTTTTAATCCCCATAAATCATAAGTGAACAAGCCGTTTCCAGCTGTCAGTGTGAGGTCACAAAAGCCACAGGCCCCGCCCACAGTGTTGACTGACACTTAAGTTTGAACATAGAACCGCCCTGAGCGCGTTGTTTACAGCGAGTCCACCATTGCTGCACTGACGAGAATGTCTCCCAAGCGTTTTGTGTTTGGTGTTCTGTAGCTTGATGGATTAATCCACATAACTCTCTTCATTTACTCCCAAAACCGGAGCCGCTGAAGACGAGGTGGATTAACTTGGTTTTCCAGGAAAATGCTCCCTCATTCTGTCAAAATTCGTGTATGTCTGCGAGAATCATTTCACACCGGACTGCTTAGTGAACGAATATCAATACAAAGAGACAATACAAAACAGAGACTGTACTAAAATGTGGTACTCAAGGATATACAAGTAAAAACTGTTCGTGATCCAGTTTTAAGACTCCAGAGTGATACTATACGGCAGTAATGAAGGTGAGAGCACTTTATTACAGTTCATCTGAGCTTATTTACGGGTATAAAGTTTATTAAGCACCACCCGAAAGGCATAAGGTCTTTATATATTCGTTTACTGTTAGGAGAGTTTCTGTGTACTTGTGTATGTTTATGTGTATGTATGTTGGTGATAATACAAGGATAAGAGAGAGAGTTTATGGATAATATTTTAATGCACACTTGCAGTGTATTATTCAGCTCTTACAGAGATTTTCTAGAGTGAAAACAGACGCTTCATCTTTTCTATGAAGTACAATAAACGTCATAAAACTCATCTGTATAGTTTTGGCCATCATTTGGACGGTACAACAGGCCTGTACTAATATAGTAGATTAAAAACAAGAAGGCAATATAAGTTATAACCGTAATTGAACTAAACTATACCTGTTCTATCTCCATGCAGCATATATTCGCAGTTTCTGACATTATTGTGCATCCTGACTGAATCCTGACAGGGGAGAACCATGGGGAGAACGAGCTCTTGAAGCTCCGCCCTCTTAGGCCGAGCGCAGCAGCTCATTTGCATTTAAAGGGCCCACGCTGAAACGGCTCGTTTTTGCTCAACCACTAAAAGTGGCAATTTTAACATGCTATAAAAAATTATCTGTGGGGTATTTTGAGCTAAAACTTCACATACACACTCTGGGAACATCAGAGACTATTTTTACATCTTGTTAAACATGGCATAATAGGTCCCCTTTAAATAAAATGAAATGTTTACAAACATTATAAACATCTTTTATTTCCCCTAATTCAACAACAAATCATTTAAATTTAACCGTATTCAGAACAAAACAAGAATGAAAAATGAAATGAATAAACATAATATAGTGGCATTCATTACAAACAACATTTATTTTACAGCCTAAGCTAATTTATTTTAAGCTGAACTGTAAATGGCATTGGCTCCTCTCATTGGCACAAATTCAAATATTTCCAAATTCACATATATTTGGATGCTACATTATTATTCATTATGTAAACAAGGCTTTGTACTTCACTTGTGTCCCAATATCCGCGTAAAACAGCATCCTTCATGTACGCAAAAATGTGTTTGGAATAACACAGTATATTATACAGTACAGCAAATTATTTTGCAGATCCCCCAAGCTTTTCGCCACGGATCCCACTTTGAGAACTGCTATAATAGAGTACATTTTTATGACTTTGTTAGTATGTAGGCCCATTTGTGTGTTTTCAGTGTGTATGCATGACAGTTGTTTGCTTCTGTGTGTTGGTGTGTGTTATGGATGCATTAAATCCCATCTGCTGCAGCAGTATGTCAGTTTTCTGGTTCTGGGACTCGTGCGGCGCTCTCTGTGCCTGCAAGGGTGGTATTATTCTGTCTTGCTGGAGTTCTCAGTGTGAACATGCCGCGAAGGGCCCTCACGTTCATGCAGTGTGAGTCAGTGTGTGGAACGCTCGCATATTATCTGGTGGCAGAGAGGAAAACGCTACATTTTCACCTCAGATTCCCTGAAGCACAAGCAGAGTCAGAGCTCTGCTGCTCATTTCTGATTCACCAGAACAGGATACATACTGTAGATAGATGGATAGATAGGGGTGCATGTAGATTTGCTATTTGTAGTATTTTGCAAAGTTATTGAACATTTTTAGATTAGCATTTCCCAGCAATATTATTATTTTTTTAACCCTGAAAATCATATTGCTTATACTGTAAGTAAGTATGGTAATCATTCTGTATGGAATAAGGTAATTCCTTTATTTTTACATTCAGGTTACCTTTGCTGTCATCTATTGCTCACTTAAATTTCAAAATTGATTTTAATGTCTGCCAGAATTTTAATATCAGTGCATCCCTATTCTGATACCATCATTGCACACCATGTTAACACCGCTGTACTGGGTTATAGGGGATAACGGATAGAGGATATACATACCAGTACACCAGTGAATATATCCATCTTTTCTTTTCAGATTTTTCTAGGAAAATTTTTACTGTAGGCACTCTTTATCTAACTCTATCACTCAAACAAACAGTCCTAAATGCCGATGGGAATACAGAGTTGTTCAGGTTTATCTGGAACCAAAGCTGCAGACATAAGAACATTATTCTCCTTAATAAAGACATGTTGAAGTGGCTATGAATGGAGTTGAGCAGTGGTGACTGTTGTGTCAGAGCCGCTGTCATACGCTGATAACTGGAGCTCTTTATTTAGTTCAGGCCTGAGGAGATGTTCTCTTGTGCCTCCATCAGAGACTCGTTTGCCCACGAATGGCTTACAGAATGATGCAGTGAAAATCTATGTCAGGCTTTCTTTATGTCCATGGAGTGTGTGAAGGAGATAAATGGTCTGTTTCAAAACCTATTGAGCTGCCTTGCTGTTTACTGTCTATAAAGGCAACTTTCTTCTAAGGCATCTTAAATATAAATGTGACTGATTTGAAAACTCTACAAAGGCTTCAAACAGCACTCCTTACATTTGATTTCAGTAGAATTTGGTGTTAGCATATGCTAATCTTATTGATGTTATACTCAGATAAAAATACACAGAAAACACAAATATTGGGTAAAATAAATTTTTATTTAGATTGAACTGTTAATTTTGGTGGATTTTTTTCTGTCTTTCTGCTTATCACAGTGCATTGTGGGTTTGTCTTCTCCATGAAGTGCTGTTCAAAAAATTTGGGGTCAGTAAGATTTTTTTTTTTTTTTTAAGAAAATACTTTTATTTAGTAAGGGTGCATTAAATTGGTCCAAAAATGACATTATACATTTATATTGCTTCAAAAGATTTCAAATAAATGCTGTTCTTTTGAAATGTATAATCATTTATTTTTTGTCACGTTTATTGACCATTTCTTGTTTCTTGAGCATCAGATCAGCATATTAGAATGATTTCTGAAAGGTGTGACATTGAAGACTGGAGAAATGGCTGCTGAAAATTTAAAGCATAAATAGCCTTCATATCGGTAGTTTAACATGCTGCCTTTGTAGGCAAAGAGAGAGAATTAAGGGTTTTAGGTGTGCCATTAAGCACTAATGTATGTGCTGTAGTGAAGGCCTGTCTCTGTGGTTTGTCCAGGTGTGTGTGTGTTGTGCACAGTTGTATGCTGATTGCCTAGGTTATGATCTAATTAAAGAACTAATTAGCTCATTCTGTGTATGCTCCCATATGTTCTTTCTCCCAAATTTAAACAGGTATTTACTTTATCAGTAATATCCTTAAAACATTACATTAAATGAGTACACCCCCTTTGAAAAGTAACATTTTAAACAATATCTCAATAAACACAAACAATTCCCAAAATGTTGACAAGACTAAGTTTAATATAACATTTGTTTAACTTGTAACATGAAAGTAAGGTTAATAATATAACTTAGATTACACATTTTTCAGTTTTACTCAAATTAGGGTGATGCAAAAATGAGTACACCCCACAACAAAAACTACTACATCTAGTACTTTGTATGGCCTCCATGATTTTTAATGACAGCACCAAGTCTTCTAGGCATGGAATTAACAAGTTGGCAACATTTTGCAACATCTATCTTTTTCCATTCTTCAAGAATGAGCTCTTTTAGAGACTGGATGCTGGATGGAGAGTGATGCTCAACTTGTCTCTTCAGAATTCCCCATAGGTGTTCGATTGGGTTCAGATCAGGAGCCACTGAATCACTTTCACCATGTTCTTCTTCAGAAATCCAACAGTGGCCTTAGAAGTGTGTATAGGATCATTGTCATGTTGGAAAAGTGAACGACGACCAAGGGCACGGAGTGATGGTAGCATCTTCTCTTTCAGTATAGAGCAGTACATCTGTGAATTCATGATGCCATCAATGAAATGCAGCTCCCCGACACCAGCAGCACTCATGCAGCCCCACATAAGGACACTGCCACCACAATGTTTCACTGTAGGCACCATGCATTTTTCTTTGTATTCCTCACCTTTCCTCATACAGTTTTGAAGCCAAACACTTATCTTGGTCTCATCACTCTAGAGTATAAAGTCCCAGTAGTCTTTATCTTTGTCAGCATGGGCCCTGGCAAACTCTAGGTGGGCTTTTTTGTGCCTGGGCTTTAGGAGAGGCTTCTTTCATGGACGGCACCCATGCATGCCATTCCTCTACAGTGTACGCCTTATTGTGTCACGGGAAATAGTCACCCCAGTTTGGCTTTCTACTTCTTTAGATAACTGCAGTGAACTCTGTGAGATGGTTGCAGTTCCATCTTTTTTAAATTTTTGTACCACTTTTGCTACAGTATTCTGACTGATAAGTAAAGCTTTGCTGATCTTCTTGTAGCCTTCACCTTTCTGGTGTAAAGAAATTATTTTCTTTCTTAGGTCTTGTGTTATTTCTCTTCCATGTGGTGCCATTGCTGACAGCATGAAATGGGAAGGGGTTTTAACACCTTTTATAGTCACCTGTTTGCTGGACACCTGTGTAATGAATAATTAGACTCACCTGTGGTTGAATTCTTGTTAAATTAGACATTTGTAGTCTAAAATGTAGCTTTGCTCCAGAGACTTTCAGTGGGGTGTACTCATTTTTGCATCACCCTAATTTGAGTAAAACTGAAAAATGTGTAATCTAAGTTATATTATTAACTTTACTTTCATGTTATAAGTTAAACAGATGTTATATTAAACTTAGTCTTGTCAACATTTTGGAAATTGTTTTTGTGTTCATGGAGATATTGTTTAAAATGTATGTTTTTTTTGTTGTTGTTTTGCAGCTAATAGTGTTTCCTCATGATCTGTTTGCAGGTGTTTATTACACTGAGAGACTCTTCAGGGCCCTGAAGCCTCCTCCTAAGTACGCCACCAATCATCACTGGAGTACCACCACCTAGACAGGTACCAGCCAATCCCTGCAGCACATCTCTAGCATGACCAACACATTGCAGTAACGTCATATGCAGAACCTCTGATCTTTTGTACATCCCAGTTCTCTTGATTCTGTTGTAATTAGTAAGACCAAATTCACTTTAAGGCAAGTTAGTCCACTTGACTGCCATCTTGGCAACACCCCTAGGCAGCTATTTTCTGTGCAGTATAAATATATATTCTATGTTAGCTATATATAAAATGTTAATAGAGAACTCCTTCCCTTTTAGGGATTGTGGTCAATTTGACCCTTTTTGTGTGATAGTGATTTCAGACACACTAATTCTGTTCTCACTTAATGTTTAGTATGTACATATAGCAGTGGACCCTGTCTATAATGCCACCCTCAGCTCTTGCATTTCAATTGCACTTTTTGGTGACATGATGCTGCATAGGCGATAGCAGTTTGCACCAGTGTGGCCCCAAAGGGGGTGTTTGTAAGGACCCTTCTGAATAATACACTGGAAAATGGGATATCCTACAGTCTTATGGACCTCACAGACACGTTTGAGTGAAGGTCACAACAAGACTGCAAGTCCATATCAGATGGGCTATTTGGGACAGGGCCATATAGTCTCAGAGTCAGGGTGCATTTTATCAGTCCGCTGGGAAACAGAGTCATGTTTACAAGTTCCCAGGCTGATACAGTGTTATATCTGATTTCAGATTAATCTGCCCTTATATGTGATTGGCAGACTTACATGTTGGCCAGACAGCTTCATCCTGACTAGTCTAAAGTCAAAGTCACACAGCGCTAAGGAAACTATATTTTTGTGTTTGTTGTGTTAGTGTGAAGAAGCCTTAAAGGCTTCTATATTACGGATCAGTACAAGATCAGTTGACAGCACTATTCATTTTTGTACTAATCAACCTAATGCAACATTTTTGTACTAATTCTGGGTTACACTGAAGCACTGACAATGGAAGTGAATGGGGACAATCCATAAATGTTAAAAAAAATCACTCTTTCAGTTTCATTTTTAGTATTATTTATATACTATTATAGTATTTATTAATATTTTGAAATAGAAACTAAAACAACTGTAGAAATGACAACAACTTTACAGCTTAAGTGCTACACACATTTTAACAGAAGAAGTGCTTGTATAAAAATAAGATTCACATTTCAGTGTTTAAATCCTCCTATTTTTTTGTAGCAATCGACATTGTACCACGAATGCTGTTGATTGTATTGAACCTGAAATATTCCTTTAAGCGGGCTACTGCTGTGTGGAGCAGACTATGATTATCAAAAGTCTGTCTACACGAAACTGCCTAAGATCTGCATCCAAGAACCTTGTAACCCTGAATTGTAATACAGTGGTAGCTGGTTACAGTTACAGCTGCAGTTAGAGGTGGAGAGAATGTTTTTAGTGCTGTCTCCAGCACACAGGAGCTGTGAGTGGGTTGAGCGGGAGGCAGAGAGCCCTTCAAGCTGCTGATGAGCATGACGCACACCCGCAAAATACCAAAACAAAAGCCAGTTAATAAGCAATGCTTTGCTTTTCTCTCTGCTTCTGTTTTCATGCGAAGCTGGAGCAGAAGGGCTTTTCATTAGCCTTCCTCTCTCTGCTTTTGAATGCACATCGGGCCCTCTGAGAGAGAGAAAAACGCAAAGGCTCTTCCTATCTGTCTAATGAATGTTTACATGTTCATGTTGATGGGTAGGACGTGGCTTGGCGGGTCGATGTTCCCATGTGTGGACGCCCACACAGAGACGTGTGAAAGAGATGAGATTCCTGTCGTTTTTTTGACTAGAACACGTGCAGCTGTTGGTTTTATAGATGTTTGCACATACATGTCTGAGTGTTTACATGTTGATAAACGTGCATGCTCATTTACAGAATGCATGTGGAAAAATCTTCGCCAATAAAAAAAGATTAGCAAAAAGCTAATTTTGTAATATTTTGGATTAAGCCACCATGAGTCAGCCGTGAGTCACACATTAAAGGATATTCCAGTGATTGAATTGCACTGTGTGAATGAAAATTTGAAACTAATTTGGCATCTATACACAACATAATTTAATAACTCTTTCTCCTTTTCTCCATTTTAGCTAGTATATAACCCTCACTGCCGCACTAGCATCCATATTAAACCTGTAGGAAGTGCAGAGCAGTGAATGGTGTCACGACCACACTTATGCAAGCTTGTTTTTAACAGGTTTCACAGCAGATGTGTAATCTAGCCTGCAGGCTTTAATTGCATGTGTTAGATGCTGTAGCAGTATCATTCGTATCGCAGATTCGAATAGCCCCACTGTGAATTTTTAAACTACTCAAGCTTCCACAGCAAACAATAATAATTTTAAAATTAGAGGAAAGCCAGAGGGAAAACAAAATAATGAGACGCAGATAGACACTTGTCATTCTCTTGTGATGAGTCTTATGCAAGTTAACTAGATGAGTGATGATGTTACTGTTGCTAGTCAAAAAATCCCAAAAGAATGAGCAGGATTTCTAATGGATTTTATAAAGGATCATATTAAGAATCCTCTAAATCCTCTAAACATCTGCTGAGAATTTCATCAATCTGAAATTCTGGACAAATATACTAAAAATAGGACTTTCAGTTTATCCAAAAGGATATTTGATTCTTTGATCCCCGTACACACTTTTAAAACTTTTTGAGTGGAATGTGGAAGCTAAAAGTTTACTTGAGAACACCTTGATGCATCTCAGTGGTCTTTTCAACTTGACTATTTGCTATTATTGATGCAACCTAGAGTATTATCATTAACCAGCAATAAATTAGTGTTACTTATCTTGGCAAGATTTTAGAAAGGGTATATTACCTTGAACAGTGTTTATCCAAAAACAATTTTTCCCACCTTCACAGCCTAGAATGGAATTGTGGAATTGTGTTAAAGGTGCCCTAGATTCAAAAATTGAATTTACCTTGGCATAGTTAAATAACAAGAGTTCAGTACATGGAAAAGACATACAGTGAGTCTCAAACCCCATTGTTTCCTCCTTCTTATATAAATCTCATTTGTTTAAACGACCTCCGAAGAACAGGCGAATCTCAACATAACACCGACTGTTACGTAACAGTCGGGGTGTACGCCCCAATATTTGCATAATGCCAGCCCATGTTCCCAACATTATAAAAGACATTAGACAAGGGCAGCCAGTATTAACGTCTGGAGCTGCACACAGCCGAATCATCAGACTAGGTAAGCAAGAACAATATACTGAATACATGATGTAATAACTGACATGATTCATGATAACATGATATTTTTAGTGATATTTGTAAATTGTCTTTCTAAATGTTTTGTTAGCATGTTGCTAATGTACTGTTAAATGTGGTTAAAGTTACCATCGTTTCTTACTGTATTCACGGAGACAAGAGCCGTCGCTATTTTCATTTTTTAAACACTTGAAGTCTGTATAATGCATAAACACAACTTCATTCTTTATAAATCTCTCCAACAGTGTAGCAATAGCCGTTAGCCACGGAGGACAGCCTCAAATTAAATCAGAATAAAACGTTAACATCCAAATAAATACTTTACTCACATAATTCGAAGCATGCATGCAGCATGCATGACAAGCCTCTTGTAAAGATCCATTTGAGGGTTATATTAGCTGTGTGAACTTTGTAAATGCGCTGTAATATAGTCGACAGCTGGTGTGGCAGGGAGCACGCGATTTAAGGGGGCGGCGCCGAGTGTAAATCAGTGCATTGTTAATGATGCCCCAAAATAGACAGTTAAAAAAATTAATTTAAAAAAATCTATGGGGAATTTTGAGCTGAAACTTCACAGACACATTCAGGAGACACCTTAGACTTATATTACATCTTGTGAGAGAATGTTCTTGGGCACCTTTAAATTAGACCAAAAAAGGATATTAAGAAACAAAATAGTAGGGCTGCCCCCTAATAGTCAACTAACTGTTAGTCAACGAGAAGCGGCTTAGTTGACCAAAATTTTATTAGTCGCTTAGTTGCAGAAAAAAAAAAAAAAAAACACAAAAAGTGGTAAGTTACACAGTCTGTGAAGGATGGATCCTTAACAGCTGGTCTATGTAGTAATTACTTTACCACAGGCAGGACATCCAAAGCCAGCTGTAACGAATGTAGCGGTTCGTACAGTTATTAATCAATTTATGGATGAAATATGAATATAATAATTCATAAATTGATTATGAATAAATTATGATTCATATATCGACCCAACGGGGAATTAAACATATATTGTGAATTGATTACAACGAATTATAATCAATTACATATATGATTAGTTCTGGTTTAATAATTATTTAGAGAAACTGTTAGTTTGTCCAGCAAATAAGCTCCTCATAGAATATTATCAAAGGAAGGGTTTTTCCTATGGCCATTAGAAAAAGACTTCCTCTTCTAGCATCCAAACGTAGCAAGGATATAGGATCGAAACGTTAAAGTGACCTGGGTTTTATGAATGAGCAGGAGAACAATAAGCATGAAATGTAATGCGTTTTTAATATACGAAAACAACTACCGAGGTTATACGTCTAAATATATACAGAGGATATACACATATATATATATACAAGGGGAAAGTAGAAAAGGAAGGAAAGAGAGAAGGCAAGTAGCAAACTTACAAACAGTCCTTGAGCCAGCGCGGAAAACAGTTTCCTTATCTAAGATTGAGAAACGGCAGTATACTTGCATTGGTTGTGCATGTCGGATTTCAGTTTAGCGCTGGTGCAGTTCGTTGGCTTCTTCCGTTCCGCGGGAAGGTTTGAACTGAGGACTTGAGAGTGAGTTTCGCTGGAAGATGGCGGTCCCGAAGGTGAGCGCGATGGCAGCGCGATGGCAGCGCGTGGTCACCGGAGACGTCCGAGAGGGACGTGCACGAGCAGACGAGAGACAATCGGGAGAACCGGGAGAGAGAGCCGGAATTGTGCGTCTTTGCTTTTATGACAGATAAGCCGACACACCTCCTTGAGGTGGGGTAGCCAATAACATGGGTGCAAAGTTGGTGGGAAAGCTTTTCCTTTGCTTGGCCTCACGACTTAATCTGCATGATTTATGACTATCAGTTCAGATCTCCAAATGGAGTGTGTTCTTCACAGTATCATTAAACACATAGAAAAATGCATTTGTCAGCGGTGTGACATATCTCAGTAAATAGCTCGTGTCCGGAGCTTTACGGAGAGACCAAACTCGACAGATCATAAAGGCATAGACAAAAGTTATGGTTTACAGACAGAATTCCACTATTAAAATGCACACTAGCACAAATACACTCATTTAAACACTAGGAAACATGCATAGGCCCTAAAATATATGAAATATATATTTCAGCATAGTGGTAGTTTGCAAATACAGTTCAAAATGTATGATTGTGTGTTTCTGTGTGTGTCTGTGTGTGTGTTTTTGTGTGTCCCTGTGCGTGTGGGGTGTTGGAATGTGGATCTGGTCAGTCTCTGGGGGGGGGTGCTCCTTTTGAAGTCACCAAAGAGAGGAAGTTGGACTTTACTGTTTACCATCGCTTGTCCACAAAAGTGTCAAGTGGGCTCATCTTATGGCAGACTATGCGGAGCCGAAATGGTTTTACAACCCAGTCCAGCATGCTAAAAGCGTTCTGAACATTCCCAAGTTTATTGATTATCCTGATACGTGTGCATATGCTACACCAGCCATATCACCCTATAGCCCAAGACTGGTTGTCCACTGAAGCCAAGCAGGGCTGAGCCTGGTTAGTACCTGGATGGGAGACCCCCTGGGAAAACTAGGTTGCTTCTTGAAGAGGTGTTAGTGAGGTCCAGTAGGGGGTGCTCACCCTGTGGTCTGTGTGGGTCCTAGCACCCCAGTATAGTGATGGGGGACACTATACTGTCAAAAAGCACCCTCCTTCGGATGAGACGTTAAACGGAAAATCCCTGACATCCTGGCCAAATTTGCCCATTGGCCTCTGTCCATCATGGCCTCCTAATCATCCCCATATGCCTTCATCACTCTGTCTCCTCTCCACCAATAAGCTGGTGTGTGGTGGGCGTTCTGGCGCAATATGGCTGCCGCCGTATCATCCAGGTTGATGCTGCACATTGGTGGTGGTTGAGGAGATTCCCCCCTTCCATATGTAAAGTGCTCTGAGTACCCAGAAAATAGCTATATAAATGTAACAAATTATTATTATTATTAAACACTCGCCTGTCATTCATTGACCTCAAATATGGCTTATCATCTGAAACCTGTAAGTAGTAGTTTACATGGTCGCTCACTTTAATGTTAACCTAAAAAATGTGGGCTGTTCAAATGTTTGTGCGGAGTGTGAAAGCTGAATAGAAGTGTGCTTACTGCATTACAGCTAATATGGAGGCGCCAGTTCGATCACTTGCGCTTAAAATACTCTGTCATTTTTGGTCATACAGATAAGAGTAATACATCTTTTTGAATTTGTGAAAAGCCTACTTTTATTTGTGTGCACTCACAATGACAACAAATCATTGTGCTTTTGCAAAATAATGAAAGCAAACAGGGTGCGCTTTCTGCTGTCTCTCTCTGTAAACTTGAGCATGCCCAAAAAAAGAAAAAGAAAAAAAAGAACCGAAAATGCCTCACAGACATGAAAAATATAGATACAGAAAGCGAAATGTCTATTTTTAAATGAACCAATTCAAATGGAAAACAAATACTCTCAGGTTATGTAATGTGCATATAGGCGCGTCCCTGCTAAATAGGATTGATTTTGATTATGTTGAACTGGTATAGTTCATTCTGGATTCTGATTGTAGTTCTTATAGACATTCCTATAATATTTAGTTTTTTTTTTTGTTTGTTTTGTTTTTTTTGTTTAGCTTCCGTTAACATACTGTTTAAGTTTGGGGTCAGTAAGAATAAGAATTAATACGTTTATTCCTCAAGAATGTATTAAATTGGTCAAAAGTGACAGTATAGATATTTATAATGTTACAAAAGATTTCTATTTCAAATAAATGCTTTTCTTTTGAACTTTCTATTCATCAAAGAATCCTGAGAGAAAACTTATAATGGTTTCCACAAAAATATTAAGCAGCACAACTATTTTTAACATGATAAAAATAAGTTTTTTTTTTTTTTTCTTGAGCCCTAAAGCAGCATAATAGAATGATTTCTGAAGGATCATGTGACACAGAAGACTGGAGTAATGGCTGCTAAAAATTCAACTTTGCCATCACAGGAATAAATACCATTTTAAAGTATATTCAAATAGAAAACAGCTATTTTAAATTGTAATAATATTTCTCAATAATATATTTAATTTACTTTTTACATGTATTTATTTGTTTGTTTAATTAGGGCAAGGTACAATAAGAAAAGATACAGACCAAATGCCTGAATCTTTAAAAAAAAAAAGATCCCAAAAGACTGGCAAGCCCTCTCCAAACAGTGTAAAAAAAATGAGAAATGTTTGACAGGATACTGGATGCCCAGCCTGGTATATTGAATTTCTCACAGATACTCTGACAGTCCTAAGTGAATAATTCAAGAGGAAATGGCACTTCAACTGTTTCAATGCAAAATGATGCCCACTCCTCTTTGGCTGACATGCTGCCTCTTTATTTAAATAAAACCCACAGGTTTATGCTAACATCTTCCTGTAACAAATAAAAAGGCCCATAAAACACCTGCATCTGTGTCCTTGTTTGCAGTATTGTACAGTAACACCCAAAGACAGCTCTCAGTCTACATCTAACATAGTCCAGTTGCAGTTCTGTCTTCTCTTTGGCATGTGTGTATGCGTGAGCCAAGAGCTCTGCAATGCAGCTGCACTGAAGTGAGCCAGGTATCTGTACGGAGAGAGGAAAAGTGGGGGAAGGAATGAAGGATAGTGCCTATTTAACCTGCAGTTAGCAACAACTGCCAGCATACTCTTTATGTAGATTACTTACAGTGTGTAGAATATCTCCAGTGCTTGTCTTGGCAAGCTGAGTGTTTTTAACCACTTGAGCTGGAATTTGGCACAAACCCACACATTATTAGCGATGCATGCAATCTGACTGACAGCTTGACTTTTTGAATTGATGTGCACACTCAGAAAAAAATGGACACTTAAGGTATAACAGTACTGCGCTGGAATGAGGTATGCTTTTGTGCCTTATTTACTCATAAATGGTGCATATTTGTACCTTAAAGGGCCAGTTCACTCAAAAAGAAATTCAATAATCATTTTTTCACTACAGTGTTGTTCCAAACCTGTATGACTTTGTTTCTTCTGTGAAACCTTTCTTCTTTCTTCCAAAGAACCTTTCAGTGAACACTTCTTAAAAGAATCTTTTTTATTTTGTTAGTGTGAAGAACAGTTGAACAATCTGAAGAAACCTTTTGCATTATAAAGAACCTTTTGTGCAATGAAAAGATTCCATGGATGTTAAAGGTTCTTCACTGAACCATAAATAGAACCTTTTATTTTTTAACAGTGTAGGAATTGGTGAATGTATTATACATGCATTTCCATATGAATTCTACTGCATTTCTGCTTGCATATTTGTCATGAGCTTGAAGTGCTTTGAAATTTTGTACAAAAGGGTTTAAACAAGGGTTTAAGTAAGGATTTCTACTGTCATGTGGGTTCGGATTTAATGTTCATCCAGACGCAATTGCCTTTTTCATTTATTCAAATACTGTTTACTGTCAGTATGTGACACATTCCAAGAGTTAATCCCAGCCACCGTGGTGCGCCTATTCAAATTTGGGATCCATCAAGTTATTTTGAACTTTCAGAATAGAAAAGTTGAAGTCTTTGAATGTCAATGCTAATGTTCATCTTCTTCTGGGGCAATTTAATGCCATACCCAGTGGGGAGTTCTGACAGCATGAACAAAATCCCACCCAAAACAGTTTGGGGCTTTGACTTCACAGCTTCACGGACACCCCTAAAGGTTGCAGGGTTTGGATAGGGTGCACATATCACACTATCTGCTCAGGGACGTGTGAGTGCCAGGGGCTTCGATGTCTGCCAACTGGCTCTAGTTCACCCAGGGAGAGTCTGAGTTTTTTTTTCCTGCTTCCCTTTCTGGGAAAAAAGAAGGTCAGAGCTGTCACTTCCATCTGGGTTGAAAGAAATGGCTCGTCTGACTTCCATCCTCTCTCAACCAATTAGAGCGTGCTTCTAAGCGCCACACTTCGTCCACCAATCGCAGCTGGGACTGCATGGGGGGCATTGGGTTTAGTTTTGGCATGGCACCAGCTACAGGCAGATTATCATCTATAAGTTTGGCTTCTATTTATTTACTCTGACATCTACATCAGCGGGTGATATAAATCATCTAGGTTCAAATGCATTACATTTATTAACTGTTGTATGTGTCTTTTTGCTCAGTTTCTGAAATTTGCCTGGCAAATTTTATCCCATAGATTCTTGTCAGTTTTACACAAAATAGCTAAAAAGCAGTTGCTGAGTGGCACAACAGTCAAAAATCGGTCTAGGTTCACACTGAAAAGCAAAAAGTGCTTTTAAAGAAAGTGGATGTGAAAACTAAGTGCATGTTTTTTGATATCATGTCAGGTTTTTGTTCTTTTTTTAGAGGGAACATTTGGTTTAGGGGTTGTCTGAGGACAAGGTAACAGCTTGCCCTGTTCTTGACTTAATCTCTATGTTGGGGACCAGGAGGCAGGTTGGCTTCCTGTGGTGCTGATTTCCCAGAATGCACCACAGAGCTCACACTGAGGGATGTTTGATGATCAACCCAGTTTCTGCTGGAGTTCTCCTCCATGCATTAGCCTGGCAGGCCGAGAACGAGGAGTGTGCTGTGGCCCTTTTATGCCCTCTGTCTTCTCATGGATGTCCATTTCATGAACATCTGCCCATGTGCAGGAAGCGCCCCTGCAGTGCCACGGCAGCTGAGAGTAAATTGTAATAAGCAGAAAGCCATAAACAGATGCTTGTGATGTTTTTTTCTCTATCACAGCTCAGTTTTTGTGGATAACGAATTTGTGGAGAATGAACAACTGAGACATATAATAATAATAATAATGATAATAATTTGTTACATTTATATAGCACTTTTCTTTGCACTCAAAGCGCTTTACAAATGAAAGGGGGAATCTCCTCAACCACCCCCAATGTGCAGCATCCACCTGGATGATGTGACGGCAGCCATATTGCGCCAGAACACCCACCACACACCAGCTAATTGGTGGAGAGGAGACAGAGTGATGAAGCAGATCAGTATATGTATATGGAGATGATTAGGAGGCCATGATGATGGTCAGAGGCCAATGGGCAACTTTGGCCAGGATCCCGGGGTTACATCTCTACTTTTTTTCTAAGGACATCCTGGGATTTTTAATGATGGCAGATAGTCAGGACCTCAGTTTAACGTCTCATCTGAAGGATGGCTTTATTTTTATCTGAATTGTAAAATCAGATACGGATAAGATGTATGAGTTATATTAAAATGAGCTTATGTTTTATTAATGGTGCAGTATGTAATATTGACAGCTAGTGGTTGAAATTGGTGCTGCAGAAATCTGTAAGAAATGTTACGAACGAACCATAGATAAAATAACTGCTGAAAGTGAGCTATGTCGGAGCACTCTTTCATTAGGAAAAAATATCCCACCTTTAATAGTCAAGCATATTTACAGTACAAACCATGTCAGTGAACTATGAGGGCAAAAAAACAAACAAAAACAAAGCAAAAAAACAAAAAAATCAAAAACAAAATAATCGTTCATTAATTATAATTGAAGTAAAATGTGCAATTAATCAAGATTTTGATTTTAGTTCATATCATCCATCCCTATGCAACAGCCTTACACTGTAAGTTGATGAGTTGATTTATCCATGTTTTAATATGCTTCTGGTCATAGAGCTTTTTAGATGGATTGGCGGGAGGCGGGATCACACAGACCAAAACAAAAACAGACATTCCTACATGAAATGCACATTTCACAGTAGAATAACTGGCTTTAGCATTGTTGTTTTTACTGCATATTATGGTATTTTTATGCTTTAGTAAGGCCAAAAAAACAAACAAACAAACAAACAAAAAAACATACAGCACCTTTAACATATATTTCCAATTGCCAATAAAATTGGACTTTAAATAAAATTGAAGCGCAGCAGAGCTGGGTGGTAACAGATTACATGTAATCTGGATTACGTAATCAGATTCCAAAAATCAAGTACTTATAATTAAAGTAAACTACTTTTTAAAATACTCATAATCAGACTGCAGTTACTTTTTTATGGATTACATGATTACATATTATTTACACAATGGCAGTAAGTTGTTCAAAAATTCATTGATTCTCCTAATTTTTCTTTTTTTTTCACTTATTTTTCATAATAAGCCTGCCGCTTATATACATTCCTGATTCTTTGAGTTTTTCTGGCAGTGAGGGGGAGGGGTGTGGAATCGAATTTGTTTTTGTAATGTTGCTGTTTTACTTAATTTTAAGAAAATATGTTTTAAAATCATAAGATGTGATTTTGTTTTATTCAGTGTTATCAGCAAACACTAACAGGTACATTAGTGTTAGTATTTTGAACTATTAACTGTTCATGCATTGCACTTTAAAAAGAGTCTGTTGAGGCTCTTGTTGGTGAATAGAATATATTTTTTTGGAATATATTTTTTCTTTGTATCTGTCAAAATAGTACAAGATTATCCTACAATATATGTGACTTCAAATAAAGGTTAGCACAAAAGTAATCTAAATGTAGTCAGATTACATTACCAAAAATGTATAATCTAAGAGATTATATTACTGATTACAAATTTTGTCATGTAATTTTAATCGGTAACTGATTACAATTCATAAGTAATCATTATGCATTTTGTTTCTAAATCTGAAATCAGGCTAAAAAAATCATTTCATGTCGGCCCTGCCAATAGAGTGCTGCAGTGATGACGTATTTTTGTAGGCCAACCCAGAAGTTAGCATCATCCTGGTTCCCTCGACAAAAACCCAATAGGATTTTTTCCATTGACTTTTGGATTATTGCAGAAAATAAGATTTATACATGTTTTATTCATCATTATAATCTTCACAAATAAAAAACCTTCATAATTTTGAAGCTTTAATACAATTGACATCTCTTTCAGTCTTTTATATATATATATATATATATACAAACCTGATTCCAAAAAAGTTGGGACACTGTACAAATTGTGAATAAAAACAGAATGCAATGATGTCGAAGTTTCAAATTTCAATATTTTTTTCAGAATAAAACATAGATGACATATCAAATGTTTAAACTGAGAAAATGTATCATTTTAAGGGAAAAATAAGTTGATTTTAAATTTCATGGCATCAACACATCTCAAAAAAGTTGGGACAAGGCCATGTTTACCACTTTGTGGCATTCCCTCTTTTTTTTTATAACAGTCTGCAAATGTCTGGGGACTGAGGAGACAAGTTGCTCAAGTTTCGGAATAGGAAAGTTGTCCCATTCTTGTCTAATACAGGCTTCTAGTTGCTCAACTGACTAAGGTCTTCTTTGTCGCATCTTCCTCTTTATGATGTATTATGGCCATATATGGCCATTTCAGTACCCGGATCCTCCTTCTACGCTGCCATGATGTTGTAATTGATGCAGTATGTGGTCTGGCATTGTCATGTTGGAAAAAGCAAGGTCTTCCCTGAACTGAGCGCTGATAACAACTTGGGTTGTCCTTGTCCTCTTTAGTCCGGATGACATGGTGTCCCAGTTTTCCAAAAAGAACTTTAAATTTTGATTCGTCTGACCACAGAACAGTTTTCCACTTTGCCACAGTCCATTTTAAATGAGCCTTGGCCCAGAGAAAACGCCTGCGCTTCTGGATCATGTTTAGATATGGCTTCTTTTTTGACCTATAGAGTTTTAGCTGGCAACGGTGAATGGCACGGTGGATTGTGTTCACCGACAATGTTTTCTGGAAGTATTCCTGAGCCCATGTTGTGATTTCCATTACAGTAGCATTCCTGTATGTGATGCAGTGCCGTCTAAGGGCCCGAAGATCAGGGGCATCCAGTATGGTTTTCCGGCCTTGACCCTTACACACAGAGATTGTTCCAGATTCTCTGAATCTTTGGATGATATTATGCACTGTAGATGATGATAACTTCAAACTCTTTGCAATTTTTCTCTGATACCCCTTTTCCACCAAGGCAGTTTGAGTGCTGGTTCGGAGCCAGAGCCTAGTTTCAAATCAGTTCTTTGTCTTTCGACACACAAAGCACCAGCTCCGAACCAGAAAAAGTGGTTCGTAAGTAGCACCAAAACATTGCTGGGCTAGAAGTAAGAACCGCTTGCGTCAGGGGCTGGGGGCGGGGTTACCGTGACCAACAAGAAACTTGTGACCGCCATTTTTGAAATAGCAGCTAATCGAGCTAATAGCAGCTCAACTGTAATCTCCATCTATATACAAATTACGGCGAGCCGTGTTTGGATGCCGATGTAGGTTCGCAAAGCCATGAGCATCAACAGTAGTGAAACATCCGCGATTGTTGATAGAAGGCTTGTTCGAGATGCATCGGAGCAGCGCGGACCAATTCGGCGGGTGCCGCGGGTCCGCGGGAGTGTTTGTAGAACATACGACTCCTTGTGCTTTTGGATCGTTCTCGCGGAGCTTTGATGTCATGCGCCGATCGCTTTGCGAGAAGCCGATGCATCTCAAACGAGCCTGGTGTATTTGTGTTTGGCGCTAGCTTTGCTGTGAAATATGAGACGTATACAGTGACGTAAGACCTGGCTCTGTGCTGGCTCTCTAGCCTGTGGAAAGGCAAACTGGTTCTTAGAAGGCTCGTCAGTTGAACCAACTCCGAACTGGCACTAGCACTAGCTCTGAACTAGCACCTGGTTCGTGCTGGGGAAAGGGGTTATGAGAAACTCCTTTCTGATACTGCTCCACTATTTTTCGCCGCAGCATTGGGGGAATTGGTGATCCTCTGCCCATCTTGACTCCTGAGAGACACTGCCACTCTGAGAGGCTCTTTTTATACCCAATCATGTTGCCAATTGATCTAATAAGTTGCAAATTGGTCCTCCAGCTGTTCCTTATATGTACATTTAACTTTTCCGGGCTCATATTGCTACCTGTCCCAACTTTTTTGGAATGTGTAGCTCTCATGAAATCCAAAATGAGCCAATATTTGTCATGACATTTCAAAATGTCTCACTTTCAACATTTGATATGTTATCTATATTCTATTGTGAATAAAATATAAGTTTATGAGATTTGTAAATTATTGCATTCCTTTTTTATTCACAATTTGTACAGTTTCCCCAACTTTTTTGGAATCGGGTTTGTGTGTGTATATATATATATATATATATATATATATATATATATATATATATATATATATATATATATATATATATATATATATATATATATATAATCTCCCTGAAAGTTTGAGTTATAAAAGTTAGCAAGAATGTGATTATAAAAACAATGAGGTTGTAAAAGCAGACTTGTGAATGGATGAGTTTACTTGTTCGGTGTGATGACGTTTAATGTCCCTGAAAGCCCACCCATTTAGTCACTTGCTAGCAGCTGCCTTTTCCGAGAGAAGTAAAAACTTTTATATATCAACCCTGTAGCACTCCAAGCAAATGAGCAATAACACAACGCTTTTAGCAAAAAGACGAAGACGACTGGTTCTTGAACAAAAAGGCAGGACATCCTTTCTTACAGCTCAGTTTCTCTGCCTTTTTTCCTCTGATCGAGCGTGTTTCCTACTCTAGCTTTCTAATAAAAGAAAGCTTCTTTTGGCTCTGTGATGAATTGCATTTACTCTTCTTAAAAGCATATGCTAAATGCATAAATGCAAATGTTTTGCTGCTTGGACAATTTCTCTCTTTAATTTTTTAAAAGTGACCCGTTTGCTCCTCTTTACACAGTCTTTGGCTTGTCGTTTGGGCAGAAGTACTCTAGCATCTTTCACTGGAGGGTCAGGTTTGTTGGCTGGCCTCATATCTACTTCCACAGCATCCAGCATATGTTCTGAAGATCAAGATAATCAGGTTTAATGGTTATTATGATTTCTGTCCACCAGAGTGTGCTGTTTTTCAGGAAAAAATTCACCTAATGCAGATATTGTAATGTGATCAGTTTAGGTCTTGTTATAGTGAGACTGACTGCAAATTTGTGTATTTGTAAGTGTGTAATGTAAGTCTTCCTAAAGGCTTGATGCTGGTCTAAAAGTGTCCTTGGGCATGTACAGACTGCGAAGTGAGAGAGAAAGTGAGAGAGTGACATTGAGTCAACATGACCTGTTTACTGATTTTTTTATGGGGAGTTATTTCTCTAAATCTGAACATTGCCAAATAAAAAGAGAGTCCTCATCAGTCCCCAATAAATAACTTGGGTCTCTCAACCAGAGTTCTTCAGCTGTTGTGAATGTCCTTGTCTTTCTCTGCCATTCTGGAGAGAGGTCCACAGATACAGTGATTTGCAGCGACAAAGTGGCCCAGTGTCATTAGTTGCGAGTTGGTGATCTGAGATGACATGACCAACATGCGACTGTTGGCGATAAAATGTGAGTGTGTCCAGTTGAGGAAAGTTGAACTTTATGTAAATGACCAGTAACGTAATGCCACACACGTTAATATTATAGGCATATATTAAAAAATATTTATTTATTTATCAAAGTGATTTTGGTAATGCTTTACAATAACGTTCCATCCATCCATCATATCATTATAAATCGACAAAAAAACAATACATTTTACAGCATTTATTAATCTTGGTTAATATTTATTTCTATATATACTAATGCATTTTAACATTTTGTATAAATGACCTAATGCATAATTAAATGAGCTTTATTTAAAAACTATTATTTATTTATTTTTCTTAGTGAAGCTTGTCTCCTCAATGCTAGCATGTTGTGGTTGGTTGCTAGGGTGTTGCTGTCTGGTTGCATTAAGGTGTATTAAGTTGTTACTAATTTACTTAAAGTCTCAAATCAAAAGAGTCCACCCTGCAGTCCTCTATTATTTTGAGACTACCATAATTTACACGAGCACTTATACATTCTGTGTGTTTTAAATCATTCAGGAGTCTCTCTACATCATTTTCTATAACGTTTTTCAAACTTTGTGAAACAGTTTTCAACTCCACATATTTGAAACACTTTTGATGTAAAGCACCAGTGGGAGTGCTGCATTAGATTGAATTTTTCGTGCTAGGTTTAATGCTTTCCCGTGATTCCCCAGTTAATCAAGATCTCAGCGGGGTTCCGTCATGACTGCGGCACTACTGATATCCAACAAGCTATCAGACCATAATCCCAGAGTGTATCAGCAGTCAAGGTTTGCTTGTCATTGATTCAATTCAGAATATACGACATTGATGATATGGCACTCCTGTGACAGCCCTTGGCCATTGCAGTTGGTTTTACAAGTTAAATTAAACTTAATATTTTGCATCTGAGATTTTATGTCACTATACTGCAAAGGTGAACGTGATTTCACCAAGTACAACATGTTCCTGGATCAACATTTTTGTTGGTCCTGGAACAACATTCCAATCGACCAATCAGTTTGAGGGACAAGTTTACAGTTTATGTCAAGTTTAGGCTTAAAACCAGGGTTAGGTGCTTCTGCATCAATGCTGTTCATCATTTCCCTCTGATTTTAGGGAAAAGTAGGGTTAGGTTTAGGAGTGGGGATTGGGTTAGAACTAAATTTTTAAACAGGAATGTTTCCAGGATCAACAAAATAGTTTGATCCAGGAACGTGTTTGTCTTGACATTTTATTTTGTGTTTTATGTATTATTTTATTATATTTTATTTAGACATTCACTGCATATAACTTGGGTCCCTTCTTCAATGTACAGTATCTATCTTTGTGGTCATTTAGTGGTCCAACAGGCGAATATTGGAATCATCTGATTTCTTATGTACAGCACACCCCTCTTCTTCAAACCACATCATTTAAGGTATAAGCCAAAGGCCGAAATGCAATACTTATGGTTTGGTGATTTTCCCAAATCTCTATGTAACCTTATATATGAGCAAAGTGATGTTTGCAACATCACTAAATTAAATAACATAATACCTCATTTTGGATTACATAGCTGTTTCCTTCACCAGGAATCACAGGAGTTTGCTGAGGAGTTACTCTGAGCAATCCGGCAGAAACTTTTCCTATAATCAACCAGTTGCAATAATCCTAAAAGCCTCGAGTTCCTTAGTAACAGAGAGAGGGATTGAGATTGAAAGGAAGTGAGAGGGAAGGAAGGCATCCTCCCTCAAGGAGTTACTGTCAGTCAGAAAGAACGAATGAGTCGTGGCTGATCAAAGCCTCCATTAGCAGCAGACAGACTCTCCTCATGCTGCTCAACAACCCTACAGAGCAATTAAGATATCATGAACATCTCTGGTGGCCCAAAGTCATCTGAAAATCCACTTCAGGGCAGAACTGAGAAAGAGAGAGAGCGTGGGAGAGATAGAGGGCAGAGTTTGGACACGAGCAGACACTACAAATTAAGATTTACAAGCTACCGCTGCACTCTGAAACTTTAGCTTTAATTGCTGGCACACAGCGTGGCTTCTCTCACCATCTCTTTCTCAGTCTTTCTTTCTTATATATGAAGGGTAAATGGCCCTTGTTTTGACATACATTCTATCTTCATTGCCCCTGTAACTTACATAGCCAACAGGAGATGGTGGCATTTGCTATAACCCACCCAATTCAGTGGAAACACATGTTCTGTCAAGTGTATCATCAAAACACAGGCTGCTCATCTGTCCTTTAGCCTCATTTTTCATATATGTTGTGACAGGTGAGGAAGATGTGAAGAAAGTACACATCACACTGACATTCTGCTGTCCTTTTTCAAAGAATCTGCTGTCAGAGTGTGGGTTTCAATGTAGCGCAAATGATATCTGGCACCTACCAATGTTGTCTGGTCCTGTTTGCAGCTTAACAATCGCCCACGTAGAAAGAAAGATACTGACGTGACGTGTAACATTAACAACCAGTTTTTATTTGTCGTTCAGGGACAGGTTAATCGGAAAAACATGCATGGACAGCATGGAAAAATAAATTTAAATAATGTCTCATATGCTAACTTAGACTGCATTTATTTAATCAAAAATACAGTAAAAATAGTAATATTGTGAAATATTATTACAATTTAAAATAACTGTTCTGTTTTAATATATTTTAAAGCTGAATTTTTAGCATCACTACCCCAGTCTTCAGTGTTACAAGATCCTTCAGAAATCATTATGCTTATGATTTGCTGCTTAAAGGGATAGTTCACCCAAAAATGAAAATTTGATGTTTATCTGCTTACCCCCAGAGCATCCAAGATGTAGGTGTCTTTGTTTCTTCAGTAGAACACAAATGATGATTTTTAACTGCAACCGCTGCCGTCTGTCAGTGGTATAATGCAAGTCAGTGGGAACTTGGACTATAAGAGTAAATAAAACACGACAGACAAATCCAAATTAAACCCTGCGGCTCGTGACGACACATTGATGTCCTAAGACACGAAACGATCGGTTTGTGCGAGAAACTGAACAATATTTATATCATTTTTTACCTATTATACACCACTATGTCCAACGGCATTCATCACTCGATTCGTTTGATCTGACCGCGCTCTGACAACGGCAGTGATGTCTCGCTCTCATTGAAGTAAATGCGCGAGACATCACTGCTGCTGTCAGAGCGCGATCAGACCAAACAAATCGAGTGATGAATGCAGTTGGACATAGTGGTGTATTTGTTCTGCTTAATATGTTTGTGGAAACATTTTGTAACATTAAAGTCTTTACTGCACATTAACGCCAATTTAATGTATCCTTGCTGAATAAAAGTATTTCATTTCTTTAAAAAAAACTTACTATGCTAAATTAACATGCAATGTGATGTGGTCATGTGACAACTATATACTATTATAGTGTTTATACGTTATTCACAATGCATTGTGATATATACAACATGTACAGTATTATGCCATATTTAGTTAATAGCTCATATTTCTGAATATACTTTTGTTCATTGACTCTTCCTGTAGGCTGCATAAGTAGATGGCGAATGTTGGTTTTTGTTTAAATATTGAATGACACCCAAAAGGTGTTCAGTCAATGTATCAACATTAAGTTGAGAATTTTTTTCTTCTTCTGATCTTTCAGGAGTAAGGCGTGAACCCCTCCCCTCTGATTCAGATGGCAGACGGTCGGCAGCCCGAGGACAGCGGCCCCCAGTGGTCATCTCCGGGAGCCCAGGGCTCATCCTCCCCAGGTGGGCATGGAGAGAACGGCTTCTCTTCCTCCTACAGGGCTTGCCAGCCTGGTGGTGGCCACACTGGTTCTGCTGCCTCCTACGCCAAAGAGAACGGCTTCAACGGAGATCTCGCCTCTGGACATGCTGTGACTGCTGGTGAGAGCCAGATAATGCAAAAATCATAGCTGCCAATTCACATAATATATATATATTTTTTTTCATACTAAAAATGAGCTGAAAGCCGTTCAAGATTTCCTTTCCAAGTTTTTATATTGTCATATGGTAGAGGTCAAGTAGTCTTGGCTAGCCACGGTCTTGGCCAGCATCTGGTCTTTATTGCAGTTTATTCTGACCAAAAACTGCCCTCTTACAAAGGAAGAGGCCGTAAGACTGTGTACTGTGTGTGTGTGTGTGTGTGTGTGTGTGTGTGTGTGTGTGTGTGTGTGTGTATGTATGTGTATATATATATATATATATATATATATATGGTGTAACGGATCACAAAACCTGTGGTTTGGATCATATTATGGTTTTTGAATCACGATTGGATCATTTTTCGGATCAGCAAAAAAAAAAAAAAAAAAAAAAAAAAAAAAATATTGGGTGGTGTGGGGGGGACATAACTTTTCCTTCCATTTATTACTTAAAGTACATTTTAAGTGCTTTTGATACCACAGCAAAAACTACTAGCCTAACTAATGAAGTTCAAACATTTTTAAAGACACAGTCAGTCAGTAATAAAATAAGAAAAAATACACTATAACAAGCATAGACAAAAAACAATATAATAAAGTTACAAATCAAGTAAGGTCTAACAGTAGTATTCAGGTACAGAAATGTAATAATTAAATGTAAAATAACACTATAGTGTTCACTGTGTAAAATAAATATAGATTAATCGTTGTTGTGTAGTTTGATTTACATTAGCAGGTATTTACACAGCAAAATCCCCAGAGTTAAATCAACTCTGCTCAGAGAACATATGGTCCCTCTCTACATAGTGTTAAAATAACACTGAAGCAGAGTTAAAGTTAATGAAATAATATGCTGTTTGTGGAGTTGTTTATTCAGATCTTAAGAGATTTAATGTCTTTCATCTTCAGTTGATTTCATCTAAGGCTGTAGCTGGATGTCCTTTGTAGATATTGTGTTTCTCTTCAGTGATTCTGCTTGTTAACAGCAGGTGTTCATCACTAATGCTCAATCATAACTTAATCACTTAATTATCTCATTAACTTTAACTCTGCTTCAGTGTTACTTTAACACTATATAGAGAGGGACCATATGTTATCTGAGCAGAGTTGATTTAACTCTGGGGATTTTGCTGTGTATAGGCTGCTGTCACTTTAAAACCTAATGCATGGATCCGGCAACCGATTTCTTTCTCAGCTGTTTACGTTCACTAATAACCGACTGATAGAATACTTGCCAAAAGTGTATTTTGACATCAACTATGATATATATATATATATATATATATATATATATATATATATATATATATATATATATATATATATATATATATATACACACACTGAATACTTATTTCATGTGACACTGAAGAGCCAGCAATTTACATTTTTGTGTGTAGTATGCATGGATCAGATGGGGTGTGCCATCTGAGGCTGAATCAGAGGTCAAGAGGACAAAAGTAAAAGCAAAACTGCATCCCATTATTATTTTTGCATGAGGGAGGGCGGAATATGGTTGCAAACTCATAAAGTTCCTATAGCTAGAGCCTCAAAATTACTGAAATGTTATAATAGATACTGTAGTTCAGCAGCCAAACTACATATTACCCACAGATGATTTATCTTAATATTTCATAAAAAATACCACAAACTCTCTGCGTTACATCGTGCATGACAGCTATAAACGCAAGTGAAAGGAATGGCATAATTAACCAAGAGTGAACAATTACGTCTGGTTTTTCCCATTGCAATGACAGACTAGGGTTAGTAACAGTCTGTGATTTTAAAAGTCATGGTATGTTGTACATTTGCGCTTGTATCTCCAAAGCAGTTTAATCTTGTTTTTGGAGACCAGAGAGTATAGATGTCTCTGGCATGAGGAAGTAAGTTAGCCAGAGCTTTTCTGTCTGGGTATTTATGAGGCCTCAGGGGTGTATGAGGAAGAAAATGAGGTGGCGCTTCTCTCATGTCAGCACAAAAAATGTAAAAGGAAAGATTGCAGGGATGCTGAACAAAGGTCTGACAGAGTAAATTGCAAAGGAGCAGCTGCCATGGCAACACTCTGATAGTGAGAGCTGCTGCTGTGAACCCTGCTCAGGGGGAGGGAGTGGTGCTGTTAATTACCCCTGTAATGATGGATCATAACTGCCTATTACATTCAAACAAACAATACCAGCACTCCTGTACACATGTAAGAGTATACATGCACGCACAGGCACAAGAACATATGCAGCATTACAGGCATTTAACGGAAAATCTCACAAAAAGTTTCTTATTTAACCCCAAAATCGATTAGAAAAAATGGTTACACTTTACAATAAGGTTCATTAGTAAAATATTAGTTAATATATTAACTAACATGAACTAACCATGAGCAATACATTTGTTACTGTATTTACAAATCTTTGTTAATGGTAGTTTGTTCATGTTAGTTCACATTGCATTAACTAATGTAACAAGATTTTAATAATGTATAAGTAAATGTTGAAATTAACAAAGATTAATAAATGCTGTATAAGTGCAGTTCATTATTAGCTCGTTAACTAATGTAGTTAAAGGGTTAGTTCATCCAAAAATGAAAATAATGTCATTTATTACTCACCCTAATGTTGTTCTCCACCACTAAGACCTTCGTTCATCTTCGGAACACAAATTAAGATATTTTTGATTAAATCCGATGGCTCAGTGAGGCCTGCATAGACAGCAATGGTACTTCCTCTCTCAAGATACATAAAGGTACTAAAAACATATATAAATCAGTTCATGTGAGTTCAGTGGTTCTATTTTAATATTATAAAGTGATGAGAATATTTTTTGTGCACCAAAAAACAAACAAACAAAATAATGACTTTTTAACAATATCTAGTGATGGCCGATTTCAAAACACTACTTCATGAAGCTTCGGAGCTTTTCGAATCAAATCAGTGGTTCAGAGCGCCAAAGTCACGTGATTTCAGCAGTTTGGTGGTTTAATAAGCGATCCGAATCACTAATTCGACTCAAAAGATTCATAACGCTCTGAAGCGGTGTTTTGAAAAAAGATTTCAATAATAAGTTAATGAAATATTTTTGTGATTTTTACGTCATATGGATTGCACTGATGTTAGAATTCATACTGGGTGGGAAGGGTCGAGCAGAGGCATTCTGGACAGGGCCAGACAGGGCTAGAACTGACACATCAGCTGAAATGTTGTAGATGAAGAGTAAAGAGTTAGATGGACAGATGAAGAGACAGATGCATAACAGGTCATTCTAAGCGTGTCTCCTCTGCACTCACTGAGAGAAATGCTCTGACATCTGCATACATCTCAATCACACGACAGCTCACCTAAAACTTTTCATATATGTTTATTATGCATTAATTATGTGTTTATACTGTATATTGTTATTTTTAGGTTTTCATGACTATTATCCCCTATCCCTGACCCATAGCAATAAATAATCTATTCTGTTCTACTTTGCCTCACCATAACCAGATTGACTAAGTTTCTGATAATCAAATAGACGTCATTAAAATGTGCAGTCATATTTTGATGTGTTTGTTTGCGGAACGAGTCATTTTTGTTCTGAAAGTTTGTTTTCATAGTACATCAGGCTCTTTCATCTTAAAAGATCAAGGAAAGCTTGATATTTTAAGAATATTGTTAGGAATCCATTTATTTATGCTCACTTTTTCCAGATGCTGCTCTTTTTATATACAGTTTACTATATGTCACCGCTGATAGTTGTGTCCAGTATGTGTCAAATGTTATTCTTAGCAGTTTTATGTGTTTATGAAATCCCCCTGCTTTCCAGTAATCTCTCTCCTCTGTATAAATCATCACAGTTCCCTTGTCACCTCCATAAATACTTAATACAGCATAAAGCCAGGCGGAAAGCATCACCGCACCGATCCCTGACAGTGAGTGATGGATATGGACTTCCCATCTCTAATGCTAACGATCCTTCAGCCAGGGTTGTGAGTTAACATCGCTCATGCGTTTCTCATTAACAAACCTGCCGTTATAAATCACTGTGAGCCAAGAGAAACAGCTTGTTTCTTTTGCTTGCGTCTATGTGTTTAATTAATAATCCAGGTTGTGTTTTCATATTTTAGTTTGCTATCGACGTGAGCAGAACTGCTCGATTCTAAAGTGAGGGTCTGATGATGATGTGTCTCTGTGGAGAGAAAGACCTTCCCTGAAAATAGTTTCTCTGCCTCTTTGACTGTGTGATGGCGAGATTTTTGAGCCAAGGGGCATTGGCAAGGCCAACACGTACAAGGGCCCTTCAGACACACAAGAGGCGCTAGACCGAGAGACTGACAGCGCGACATATGACATTGCTTTGCATAAAGAACGGGACACTTGAGAAGCAGAGAGAGAGAGAGAGAGATTGCTTGCCGAGGCAGCTGCTGGCTTGAATTATAGGGGCTGTACTGAAAAGTGTGCCGTCCTGGAACGATGCGCAGGATGGGCAGAACAACATAAAGACCACTCTATTTAAGCCTACTTGTTGGGATATGTTTTACATTATGGTATATGTTCATTTCATTCATTCATGTATGATATGGAACTTTGGTGCATATCTTGTCTAGCGTTATTTTGTAGCATGGTCTTGAATTATACTTTGAATCTTGTGGCATATTAAGGGAAGGTTTACATTAGTTAATTCATAACTTCATTAATAATTGTATCATCAATTTTGCTTATATTTGTGGAAAATATTTTTGGTAACACTTTAGTATGGGGAACGCTATTCACTATCAACTATGACTTTCCCTCAATAAACTCCTAATTTACTGCTTATTAATAGTTAGTACGGTAGTTGTTGTAATGTTTATGTTTAGGTATGGGGTAGGTTTACAGGATTTTGAATATGGCATGCAGAAAAACGCATTAATATGTGCTTTATGAGTACTAATAAACATCCCATATGCAGGCTAATAAGCAATTAAAAGTGATATGTTCCCCATACTGAAGTGTTAACATATTTTCATTTCAATTCTATTCTATTATATTTATCTCTTAGCTCACTGGAATTAGTAACACTTTACATTAAGATTTGATTTGTTAACCATTAACAAACAATACTTTTACTGCTTTAATTAAGTAATTAATTAATATAAATTTATGTTAATGTCTACATATGCTATAACATATGATTGATTCAACAATAAACAGTAGCATAATGATGCAAATAAAAATTAACCTAGATGAATAAATGCCAAAAAAAAGTTGTTCATTGTTAGTTCATGATACATGATGCTTTAACTAATTAAACCTTACCTTAAAGTGTTAAGTTGGGATATTTCACAACCCACCAGCTATCTGCACTCAGTTTGAGATCCACTGATGTAGAGAAACCATGAGATAGCAGCACAGATGCAGAGAGTCAGTAATATGGCTGTGTCACTCACACACCGAGGGCGGCAAAACCCACAGCCTTGGCATGCTGGGAGACCATTCAGATTGGGCCCAGGCTGTGTGTTGCTGTGGCAACAGCTCTGCTCTTTGGCGGGGGAGTCCTGGCATGGAGTACCAGCCATCCCCCTCCTTCTCCCGGCTTGCTTTTGGCAGCAGACACGACTAAGAGTGCACAGGGAAGCATTTGCCTCCAGACAGCCAGATAACCGGCACTGCACTATTTGGTAAGAGCTTTGATTTTTCTAATGGGTTGGTTAGAGGTTCTCTCTAGGTTTAAGTGGCATCCCTGCCCTAGAATAACAGGTTGTAAGCATAGTTGCACTTGTGGAGTAGTGCAGATTGTGTGTATATATTGCATGTTTGCTGAAAGTGCCTGCAAATAGATTTGTATTTGATTCCCGCCACCTGTCTAAGGGGGAAATGTGACTGTCCATGTGAATAACAGATATGTACAATGCAATATTCTTCATCTTCTTAGGTGTGCAGCTTTGTTTGTGCTACTTTTTGGGGTATTTACTTATTGCGGTTGCTGATGTCTCAGGGATGTGAGCTATTGTTTGCTGGAGGCAAACCCATCTGATCAGCAATCCGAGCACATCTCTCGCAGACGGGTGTGGACAGGCGCAAGGGGGGGAGAGGAGGATGCTGGGTAGACACACCAGCACATCTGTCAGACACAAAGACTGTGATAGACTGGCCAGGTTTGCCCTGAAAGTGTATCTATAGTGACACTGCTTTACAGACGTGGTCTAACTATGATGTAGGTGGCTGAGGAGAAAGAGAGAGAGAGAGCTGTATACTGAAAAATAAAGAGTAGAAAGATCACAGACAATATAGTTATATCTGTTTTGTCAGGGACAAGCATGACACCAGAGAGAGCTAAATATATATTAATGAATCAGTTCGCTCAGTCTCTGGTCATGTTCATATTCTCTGCCCTCATGTTGAGTCATGCAGTAATTGGCTGTGAAGACCAGCTAATGTAATTTGTTATGTTATATTCATTATTACATAGTAAACATCTTTTTCCCAAGATATTATGCAATTTGTTCAGCTGCTGGATGGAAAAACACTTGAGTGAAGGATATTTCACTGAAAAATTCTGCCATCATGCACTCTCCCTTTTCTACAAAGAATAAAAGTTGAAATTTGGTCACACTTTAGATTAAGGTCAAATTATCAATATTAACTAACTTTTGCCTCAAACTTCTAATTACTGCTTATTAATATTTAGTAAGGTAGTTGTTAAATTTAGGTATGGGGTAGGATTAAGGGATGTAGAACGGTCATGCAGAATAAGGCATTAATATGTGCTTTATAAGTACTATTATAAAACGGTTAGTTCCTGTCCTTGATTCTGATTGGTCAATTGCTGTGTTTTATTCACGATAAAACACGGCTATGACCGCTTCACCCAACGGTTCTGTGTATCACTACACAACACCCTTAGCAACTGCTCTTAGCAACGTAAACTGTTTGTTCTCAATTGATATTGTTCATTGAAGCTTACTGTATTATGTAAAAGAGTGTTGTGAGAAAAAGAGCGAGTGAGCGAGTTTATTACCTGCATTTAGATTTAGCATTTTCCTTCATAATAAAAATCTGTTTAAATGTCCGGTGTTTCATCTTGTCCTTTTAACGTTTAAGGAGTTTTCCCATGATTGACAGCGCTAGTTAAAGCGTTTGTCAACTGCACCTTGTTCCATGTTTACAACAATTTAGTTTTTTCAATGTAAAAGTCTTCACTACTGACTGACACACTTATAAAGACAGTCTTTGCCACCATCTAATGGTGTGAAAATGTAACTTCTGTTGCTGTTCACGGTCAGGGACTATTTTTTTCCTGGCGGAAGGAAGGCTTTTAGAAAGAGTCTACTTCATGAAAGTTGCATTGATACATATTTCTGGCTTTAATATTTGTATTGTGTGGTAACCGTTTTATAAAAGCAATAAGGTACTCGAGGCTTCTTCGTGATACAGCACAGCCACTCGTACCTTATTGCTTACATAAACAGCCAATGTCAACTTAGTTAATAATGAGAATTTGACCCTAAAGTAAAGTGTTACTTGAAATAAATGAATTTTCATGTAACTCCTTTCCATACAATGAAAATTCAAAGTGGCCATGAATACCATGCTCCAGAAATGGTCATTTGGACTACAATAAAGTAGTCCAAATGACTAATAGTTCCTATAGTCCATGTCTTTTGTAGTCATATGATGGTTTTGTGCAATTTAAACAAATTAAATTTGAGAAAGTAGTCAAATCTGCTATTATTGCAGCAGTCAAATCTCATTCTCATTGTACTGTGTAGAAAAGAGCTGTATTAAAAATTCTGAGTTGGATCTTTTTAACGAATCGGGTTGATCCAGTGCATAAAACATGAACGATTCATTTATGAAGTTCAACTCACTGATTAATGAAAGTGAAGATATTCAGTGAATAATGACTTATATTTTGATCTGTTCAATATATAAAGTCAAGTCAAATTTATTATGTAGCACTTTTCACAATACACTAATTAAAAACAGCTTTACAGAAAATCATGATTTTCCTGTTTGCATAATGTTCATTACTTGTCTTCTAATTTTCATCCTTTTAAACCTTAAACCAAGGACATTATTCAGAAGTTCACCTCTTGTGGGAAAAAACAACAACACACATGTTTGTAACATCATGAGTACGACTAAACGACTGAATTTTAATTATTGAATGAATTATTGAATGTGACTCTCCTCTAGAGAAGCTGGTCTCAGTCTGACCGCGGGTTTATGGCGTATCACGAACCCAAGTCTGCGTGGGTGAATATCATTTTAATGCCATCTGAACAAAACTCTTTTCCCTTATTGTGCGTGCGTGTATGTGTGTCTGTGAGTGGGAGGGCGGAAGCTGGGGCTGTAAGGTGGGCGGAAATTGTGCCTGAAAAGTGCACAAGAAACAAAAGCGATGCTGACTCCCATCATGCAGTCTGTTTGCACTGGAGAGAGAGTAGGAGTAGCAAATGGTCCTTAATCACTTCGCATCTCTTCAGAAAGCTTTGACGTAAGCCCTGCTGCAGTGTTTTTCTGCGTCAGTGCTAATGTGTCGGCCTTGTGTCTGAGCACATGTTAGCTGATCACTGCAGCATCAACTTCGATTAAATAGAAATCGCCTTGTGCTTGCATGTTAAATGATTAATATTGCGAATACAGTAAAGATTCATGGCTGTTTACAACATTATGCTGAGTTTGTCATTGCACTAGATGTGCTTTTGGGACACGTTTAAACTCATACTCCTACACAGTGCCTACACGGTTGATTTGTAGGTACTGTGTTTGGCAGTGATCAGCTATGGGTGGACATTACAACACTAACTAGATCCGTCTTGAGGTTGAAATCATCAAGTGATGCCACTGAAATGTATCTCTTCATCTCTGATGTGTTTGTAAGAATTCAGCAAGTGTGCTAGTGTCTTAAAGCACCGAGGGATACTTTTAATAGTGCTGTTTTAAAGCAGAGTCTATCCCTGGATGCGTGTTGCCAGCCAATCCGTGGGCTGTATTCCGCCCGCTGCTTAATCGGTTGCAGTCTCTTCTTATAGCTCCCCAATCTGCTGTTACCATGACAATTTACTCTCTCAAAGTGCTGCCAATTTTGTTGCCATTTTGAGCTTTTTCCTTTTCCTTTTTTGAATATTTTCCTTAGTTTTAGGCCATCCGAGTTAGAGGTTTAAATTAATATTGTCTGAAAGGAGAGAGATAAGACTGAATTACACATTGGAAGTTCTTTTTATTTGGTGTGAAATTGTGTTTAAGCAATTTTAGAAAAGAATAGTTCTTTAGACTGACTCAATCTTTAATAATGTACAGTTATGCCTTAAGTTTGTCTTTCTGCTGTTAATTGGATATTTCATTTGTATTTTCTAACACTGTTTCCTAACCAAAGCGACAAGTGATAAAAAGTAATCTCTTTTAAAATTGAGTTCTTGTCTTAACAAGCTGTGATGAGCGACGTGGCGTTTTATCGGCCACTTTGTTTCTATCAGCTACCATTCAAAACTTTGGAGTCAGTAATTAAAAAAGAAAAAAGAAAAAGAAAAAGAAATAATGCTTTTGTTCAGCAAGAGTGCATTAAATTGATCAAAAGTAACAGTAAAAGACATTTAATATTACAAAAGATTTCTATTTCAAATAAATGCTGTTCTAGTAATCAAAGGATACTGAAAATGTTTCACAGTTTCTACAAAAATATTAAATATTAATATAGCACAACAGTGATAATAAGACATTTCCTGCGCACCAAATCAGCATATTAGAATTATTTCCGAAGGATCATGTGACACTGAAGACTGCAATAATGCATAAGAGACTTAACATTTTTAAAAAATCATACCGACCACAAACTTTTGAATGGGAGTAGACATCAAAAGTCATTGTGCTCTGTGTTTGTTTACTGGGAAGACTCTGAGATTTACCTTATTAAGCGATTTAAAACAATATTAATATTTGTTATTAACGGCAATAAAGTCGTGGGCTGCCGTATGTGTACATTGTTTTCTTATAGTGTGCTCACAATATAAAACAATCTTATTCTCTTTGGCTCTTCTGTTTTGTTCCTGTATCCCTGCTCTGTTTAGTTTCGGTTTCCTTCGTTTCCGATTATGTCCTCGTTTGTTCCTATGGTTACATATTATCTGCACCTGTCTGTCATTATGTTCGCCTTGTTTTATACTCCCTGTTATGTTTAGTCCCTGGTCGGTTCTTGATTCAGTTTGCATGGTTGTTGATTTATTTCCTGAGGATTGTGACTTAAGACTGTTCTTCCTGATACCCTTCTTCATCGTGCGATTGCTGCAGCCACTACATGTGACAATTGTAGTCCTTTGTGAGGACTGCTAGGATTTATTGAGTTAAAAAGTGGTTAAAGGAGTGAAAAAATCCTGTCTGGATCAATTAAGAAAGTATGTGTGAATATTTGCCCGTGTACATGCTCATGTGGGGTGTGTTGACGCATGTGTGTATGTGTATGTGTCGCACAGAACAAGTGTCGGCGCGGATCGTGCAGGAGGTTACGGCCGAAGCGGTAGCGGTACTGAAGGGAGAGCAGGAGCTGCATCCGGATACTGCCGTCAGGCTGCCATCAGGTAGGCCTGCAGGAGAGCATCCTGGGATACTGGAGGTTGGCCACACTCAGGTCTGCTCTTAAAGGACTTTATTGCATTGGTGAGACATGGAAAAAAATGGAACGCAATGGGAAAAGTAAGGTTTTTTTTGGTTCCTTCTCGAAGGCGCTTCTTAGAAGGTTGTGTACAGACAATGGTCACTCTGAGGAAGTAATTTTGCCATTTATGAGTCTTTGTGATTTATTTTGAATGCTGAGGTAATTTATTGAAGATCTTACATAAAGATCAACAGAAAATATTCCTTTATATTCCTTGGAATAGTTCACCTTTAATGAAAACTGTTAGAATTTATTGATGTCATTCCAAATTTATATAACTTTTCTTTCTTCCATTTGAACATAAAAGGAGAAATCTGAATAATGTATGGTTCGATCATTTACATACACTACTTTTCAAAAGTCACTGGCGTCAGTACGTTTTTTTTAGTTTTTTTTTTAAAGAAATTAATACTTTATTCAGCAAGGATGAATTAAATTGATCAAAAGTAAAAGTAAAGACATTTTTAATGTTATAAAAGATTCTTTTGAAAAAAAAAAATATGTATCACAGTTTCCACAAAAATATTAAGCAGCACAGCTTTTTCAAGACTGATAATAGTAAGAAATGTTTCTTGAGCACCAAATATTAAAATAATTTCTGAAGGATCATGTGATACTGAAGACTGCTGAAAATACTTTTTGAGATAGAAAAGAGTTATATTAAATTGTAATAATACAATACAATATTACAGATTTTACTATATCTTTACTGTAACTTTGGAATGGTAGTGTATTTTTACAATTAATGGTAACTGGTGCTCCCATTCAAGCTTATAGGATATAAAAGCACCATAAACAAGTTATTACACAATTACAAGTTTTCAGAAACCATACAATAGCTTTATGTAATTAACCAAGATATAAGTCATTAACCACTGTCAGTGAGTTGAACTTGAAAAATGGATCAGTCGGATTCATTAATGAATCACTCAAACCAGTTTTGTGAACTATCAGCTGATTTATTACAAATTCAAGTCTTCAGGAATCACACATCACTACTCCCAAGGAGAGCTACTTGTCTAGATTTTCAGTAAATTTTCATTTTCAGGTGAACTGTTCCTTTAAATGTTTACATATTTTCATGTTTGTCAAACACAACATGGAGAGGCAGTACTCAAATAAGTTTAATTAATGATTTTATTTTCACTTTCCTATCTCTGTGGTACTGTATGTGATAATCCTTGTCGTTGTGTCTGTTTGTTCCTCATACTGTGTGTAAACTGATCAAAGCTGTGGAAAGCATCACCAGGGCACTTTCTTTTCCTTCATAATGGCATATCTGCCCTGACAGCTGGCCTGTCCCAGCTCCTTTCTGCTTGGTTTCCCTACCCATCCGCCCCTGGCTATCTCTCTCTTTCTGTGTGTGTGTGTGTGTGAGTACCAACACAGGGCAGTGTGAGGGTGAACCCTGAGCCCTCTCTGTCTTCAATAGCTTTTAGGATCATTGTAAATGTGGTGGACATTTTTTCCTGGTTTCTGTGGTCGTGCTGCATGTGTTTTGTGATGTGGTTTTATCTGAGCTTTCTTGGTTTTGAAAGTTCATTCTTGAGTGTGTGTTGCTACTGTTACATCAGTTTCAGTGTTTTGACAGAGACTTTATGAGGACATGATGGTGACATTAAAGGTTGTGAATGTACGTAAACTCATTGTTGTATCTTAAAGTTGTTGTTTGATACGTATGTGAGTAAGGAAGAACTGCATGTGATAACGTGTATTTATTCACTTCTCTAGTAAGCTGATATAGTAAAAATGTATTAATTGGATCATTTAGGTTTGATAATTTGCGGTCATCCTTTTTTCTTTTTTCTTTTTCCATTACTAATGCAGTCCAAATCTTCAGATGCTTCATTGTCAGACTTCAAAAGAAAAAGGGAAAAAAATAATAAAATCTATAGCTTCAAGTTTCTACTTGCTGCGCCCGAATTAGTCAGCAAAATTAGATAATTTCTGCACTAACACGCTTGATGTTGAGTCGGTCTGTCAGAAGAGCTCAAAGGATTAGTGACAAAGCAAAGCATTCGGCATACCAATCCTGAGCACAGACTTCTCCCTTCTCAGCATATCCTTAGAAACTCACACATGCACAAACACACGACCCTGCTTTTATATCTTTGGGGGTACATTTTACAATCAAATATATTGTTGTTAAACCCTTTGCTCCTTGTTGTCCCGTTATAAGCTAATATAAGCTAATTACATTTTTATCCCTTCATGGCTCTATTTTTCCTTGTTAAAACATGCCCACTGGGTTTCACAGGGTTTATTTTTCTTGTTTGGACATTTAAAGAAATTTTGCATCCTTAAGATTAAAAAATGTCACACCAGAGCTGGCTTGCATTTCCTGATCTTGTTCCCTCCCTGTATTTTGTATCCATTGTATCGTTTCTTGTCGCTCTTTACTGTTTACCATTAAAAGGCAATAAATATGTACTGTAATATTATGTGAAAATTCTCAATTTTCAATGTTCCAAAACCTAGTGAGTTGCCTTTCTACTGTACCTATACTACAATTCAAAAGTTTGTGGTCGATAAGATTTTTAAATTTTTTTGAAAGAAGTTTTATTTTCTGTTTTAATATATTATAAAATATAATTTATTCCTGTGATGGAAAAGTGGAATTTTCAGCATCAGTCTTCAGTGTCACATGATCCTTCAGAAATCATTCTAATATGCTGATTTGATGCTCAAGAAATTTATTTATTATTATTATCAATGTTGAAAACAGTTGTGCTACCTAGTATTTTTGTGGACACCATGATACATTTAGCATTTATTTAAAATAAAATATTTTGTAACATTATAAATGTCTTTTACTGTAACTTTTGATCAATTTAATGCATCCTTGCTGTATTAAAGTAATAATTTCTTTGCAAAAGGATCAGAAAAGGACGTGACTAATCTGGAATGCCCGGGAGTCTTGACTCACAATTTGATTTTTATAGAGTTATACTCTAGTAAGCATAAAAATACATGGAACTTATGCATATTGGGTAAAATGTAACTTTTTAATGAAATAAAACAATTTTTCCATGCTTCTCAGTATTATTACCCTGTAGGCAGGTTACTAGATTTTGGAACAGAGCCAAAATGGGACGCCCAAACTATAATTGTTTTGATCTGATCTTGAACATCGTCTTGATCTCTTCTTTTGTCATTTACAGTGGAGGACTCTGCAAACCTGCCGCCTTCGCCTCCTCCGTCCCCAGCAGCAGAACATTTTGGGCCTTTGGATCAAGGTAGGGTCATGCTTCATGTGTGTATGGAGAGAGGTGAGGTGAGAAACACAATGAAAGAACTTGAACACTTTTTTTTCCCATGAGTATTCTAGTCACCCTCTGACCCTGGCTTGAATGAGGGTGTTCTATTTGGGGACGCCTGCTAGTCCCACCCCTTCCAGACTGATTTCAACCCTCTCACAGTGCCCTACTGATGCCCACGCTCCGCTGATATGTGGAGCTGGTCCAAAGATTGATGGAGTTGTGTTTGCAGGAACAACTTTGCCTCCTTTGTTGACATCATTCAAGTCGATCTCCTCTTCCTCATCCAGCATCTTCAGCTCTTAAACATGGCCTCATCTTCATAATTGCTAACTCCGGGAGTTTATCTTGATCAAAACCCCACACCAAAGTGACCCTACCCCTTTCTAGTCTTCCTAACCAATCAAACCCAACCCCTCCTTACACCCCGCCGAACCATGGATCTTGACTCTGCCCTGCATGAAAGCCTTAAACCTTGAACTGAATGCTGCACTGTCTCACCTGCAGCTGATGTTTCCAGGCTGTTGCTGAAACCATGTGGCATTCAGATTGCCTGCTCATCCTCTCTCCAAAGCCTCCCTTTAGAGATCTGTTGATTGCTCCAAACCTCTCTCAGTTCCTCTGTGCGTCCCTGTCTTTGGATTTGCATGTTGTATTGTAGGTGCTGTTGATGTTGTGGGCTTGTGCTCGTTCGTCGTTTTGACTGTGTCTGTCTCTACTGCCTGTGGTAGGTCAATGCCATGCTCAGATCGCTACTGAATTAAATATTAATGTCATTAACACAATCACTAACAACCTTAAGGAGAAGCTACGCCAAACGCAGTCATTAAGCAGATACTTAAAGTTAACATGAAATCAAAATTGACTCTTTAGCGCATGTTCCTTTTATTATTGTGTGCAAATCATCGGTGCACTTTATTCTAAATAATTAAATTATTACTTTCTATGATATATTCTCATCATCAGTTATTGCCTAATATTACTGATATTTTATATAATTTATAGGTTTGGGTCCATATTGGATACTTAATGGCTGTAACTGAGTATTTATTTGTGCATGCTCATTTCCACCTATTTTTACGTGTATGCTTTTTTGTCGTTTAACGCTCATTTAAAGTTACAATTAAATTCACTTACAATTTTGATCACAACACAAGTACAATTAATGAATCTTTTATGGAGTTATGTATATCCAAAATTGTTTAATCTTTTTTCTTTAGGTTGGGTTTTATTAATTTTATTGTGCTGTGAAGCTGATAAACCTAAATACAACAACATAAAATCTATACTATTTATTTTATTTCTTGTGTGTTTTATTATATATTTATGCAATATATTATAGAATTTTAATATCATCCATTTATCGGTTATTGGCTAAAAGATGAAAATAATTATCGACTTATTGAATTTGAATATCTAGGCATACCTAATATTAACCAATCACTTGTTGACCCTTTACCAAGCCTTTATTATTTACTAATGTTTCACTTATAAATATTTCACATTACAAAAATAAAATGAGTTGTAAATGACGTTTCATGTTGACTTTAAGCAGACTCTAAAGAACGATAGAGTTTCATCATCTTTAGACTTTCCTCAGTTTAGACAAACCTATAAAACGTCATCCGAGATGTTCAGGCTCTGGTTATGGCATATAGCACCACTACGGTCACACTTTGTGTTTCTCGACACTGTGTGTTTGTGTTGTGTGTGTGTGTGTCTGTGTGTGTCTTTCTGTTTTCTGTACACATTACACATACTCCTTTCTTGTTTTATTTCTCACTTTTTTTTAGCTTTTCCCTTTTCCTTTATTTTCTCTCTCTCTCTCTCTCTTTCTCTTTCTTGATCTGCCTTCCTTTTACTTTCTCTCTTTCACTTGTTCCTTTTTCCTTCCTTACTTGCTACACCTTTTCTAGCTTCCTTTCTTTTCCTCTCTGTCTCTTTGTCTGTCTCTTTGTCCAGATTTCCCTGCAGTTCTTTTCCTTGTGTCTATTTGTAGATGTAGGGGATGAGGAGGAAGCAGGTCCTCTCCGCCGCTTCCAAAATTCTCGCGAGAGGTGCAAGTTCCTCGCCCCCTCCATCTCAGTGTCTGTGCCTGAGGATGACCCCTACCACTCTGACGAGGAATACTATGAGCACCCTTTATTCAGCCCAGAGTGGACGCGCTCTGGCTCTCGCCCCCCAGGGCAGGCCGCCGCGTTTAGACAGATCGAAGGTGAACCTTCGCATGGTTCCTCTCTGCCTTTCTCTCCTCCCCTCTTCCTCCTTTCCTCTCTCTTTCCTTCCACTTCTTTCTTCAGCTCCGCATCAACACCCCTCTCTCTTTTGCTTTCGCTCTCTCTCTCTGGTCCGCCTCTTCCTGTCTTTTGTCTCCGTTGTGTCGTGCTCACCCTGACCGAAGCGTGTCTTGTGGGGCTGGTATCTGTTTTTGTACCTTGTTCATTGCAAGTCATTTGGATTTTGTGCAACTTTTGTGCCGTGCAGTAAAAATGCACGAGCGCCTGTGTTTTTAGGCAAAACCCCTGCTGTTATGTAGTCCTCAGTTAAAGGAGGAGAATCACTGACTCTGAAAATGAAATCCAAATGACTTGCAGCATCAGCAGGACATTTGTGCATGCTGTGCACATTTTCTCCTTTGCCTGTTTGCCGTCTTCTTGTCTCCGCATCTGTCCGCCCGTATGTTAGCCTGTCTGTCCATTTGTATTTTTGATTGTCCCTCATCAGGCCCAAAAACGTACCCATGCGTCTCAACAGGCCCCTCACATTTCTCCAACCTGCTGATGTACACATGCTGTAGATCACAGGATGACTTTCAGCTCTTCACATGGTGGCCCACACACACAAGCATCTCTGACCTTATTGCCTCAGTGAAGAAGGGTTAATCGCTTTCAGCGCCAAAATGACTCACTGTGGGTTGTTTACAATTTAACTAGGTTTGGGAATCAAGAACTTAGACAATACTGCAGCTAAATGTTTTTCAGCTGTTTTTAATGGTTTCTAAACAGCTACATTGCTTCGTTTTAGCTAAGCTGTGAGCTGGCAATCTGAATCAAATGTGATGAGAAAAACTGTGTGCAAAATAACACAAGACAATAAACTGATAACACACACTCTATTGCAACCAGTGCAGTCCGGTTCACCGATGCGTGACTCTTAAGCCCCGTTCACACCGTCAGGGACTTTTTCGCTGCATGTCGCTAGTCTCTGTACTGTGAAATCGCTCGTGGGCATTCCTAGTGCTGTCGCTCTATGTCATTGGTAGACTGCAAGTCTGATCATATCTATAGAAAATGCAAACACAAATGATATATAAAACTAAGAAATCATTCTAATTTGACAAGGAATTAGGCTTAAAAGAATGTAAAGCTCAGTGCATTAATTAAGACTGCCGACCGCTTCTTTTCCACGCGTCATTTTATTATATGTGGTTTCAGTCAAATCACATAAAACAGTGAAATCGCTCCGGAATTATGTCCGGTCTGTCTTGCCTGCACTAGAGACGGTGACGTGAGCTCCAGAGAACCTTCATTCCTATTGGTTGTCGCTCGCAAAATTTGCTTCTCATTTGCATAAAGTTGAAATTTCTGAACTTTTGTCAGGTGTCTCCCGTCGCTTGACACGCCTACATTCTGTCGCCAACAGTCACTGTCGCTTGTGTCGCCGGAAGTCGCCAGCGCTCCATTGAAATGAATGGGATCATGTTGCTGGCGGTGTGAACGGGGCTTTACACTGTAAACTAGTGATTTGACGGTTGATACTGGGGCTCCGATGCTCCGACGCAGTTTTCAAAGCACTATTGTATCACACACTGTACCGATGCTTGTATCGAAATGACAATACCATGTGATTGATGACGTTTGAAGCTTCGAACGTCATGCAGTATCGGAAAGTCGGGACAGCTGGCTTGAAAAAATTGGCCTGATGCATAAAGGAAAATGAATTTAATGTTTTATTGCTGGGGTCTCAGAGACCTCGACCAGAACATAAAGGTTAAACAGCTCACCCAAATTAACTACTCAAGTCAATTATGATCACATTATTGTATATTTTATATTATTGATCAATATGTGAATCCATTGACCAAGCTAACACATGACACGAGTTGTGGTCTCATTGTCATAAATTATAATTTAGATGAGATTACATCAGATTAGATAGAACTGATTCAAGACAAGAGTGATTCATGTCATGGACTTCCGAAGGTTTGGTCACGTGCTTTTTCAAACCGTAGATCTGCTCCGCGATGATTTAGATATGGTGGAGAAAACAAGTCTGACCACCAGATGTCGCTAATGCGCACTGTGTTAAAAGCTTCGAGTAATGAACCGTTTTTCGGCACAATTTGATGAAAGCCTCAAACGCTTCAGAAAGCCTCGGTTTCCCATCACTACTGTAAACCCAAACAGTGTAACTACAGTAACTTATAATGGAAAGTACCTTTTACTCAAAATGTGCCAATATTTTTGAGTTCATTAAACATCTGTCAGAAATTTAAGTTAACACTAAATATTTTTTTGAGTTTTTACAATTCCACTAAAGTTTAGAGTTCAGGGAACTTGAAAAAAAAATAGATTAAATCATAATCAAATATTTTAATGTCAAACATCTGCCCTCTAGTGGTGTTTTTTTACCAAAATGTGACGTCATCACTGAACGTGCACTCAGACGCTTTCCCTCCACACAGATACCCAGACATTCGCAGGGCATTTGGATTTGACAGCAGGTCAATTCAAGTCCAAATACATGCATTTTTATTTCAATAGCTACAAAAATATGCAAGTAGCCTATTCAGCTGTTTATAATAATGTTGCAGACTTGTCTAATTCTTTCAAGTTCACAAAACTGATATATTTTAAGTAAACTGAACTGTTTCATTGTTTTGATGTTTTCATGTTTTATGAACATATTTCGTTTAAGTCCTTATGATGGTTAATTGACTTGTAGTGGTGTGTTTGAGGCGTGCACTAACCCCCTCTGGCACGTCTACGCCAGAAAACAGCACTTGCAAGTTGAGCTGCATCGACCCGACACAATCTCGCCTCATGTTCACGTTCACGCGAGAGTGACAAAATGCTTTACGGTAATTCAAAAACAATGTATATATTATGACTTTATAAGACAATTTCGAAAATTACCTACCTCCATCAAGATTTCTTGTACTGTATTTGCAAAACTACTGCGCTGGTGAGCGTTGTAGTCGTTGTAGTCCAGAGCTGCGCTTGGAGTATTTACGACAGTGTGATTCACTGAAGGAACCTGTAGGGGGAGCTTCGCAAATCTTACTGAGTTCCGCTTTAAGTTTAACTGAAACTGTGCTGGAAATTCTATTTCCCAGCATGCTTTGCCCATGGCACTCGAAAGGGTGAGTGAATGCCAACATTAAGTGTTATATAATGTTTGTTGTGCAAGATTAATGCTAAGTGGGAGATTTAGTAGTGATTAAAGTTAAATTTTGTTATGCTAATTTAGAAGATTTTCTGTTAATGTTGGTTTTTGGAGAGTTACCATCATGGTGACAAGTGGTGCATGTGGCTTGGTTTGAGAGCGAGCATTTTAAATTGTGCTGTACCATGCTATTGTTAACAAGTTAATAAATTAGCAAGTTAGCATTTTTTGAATTAGCTTGTTATAGCTAGCTAATTTTACGTTAATAAAAATGTTTACATTGGGGTTACATGATAGTTTTAAGTTAAATGTATGTGTGTACTCAAACATTTCAAGTTAAGTACAATTAATATGTATGAGCAGTACAAAATAAAAACGTGCCAGTTCTGCTTACTTAAACTTTGAATTTCTAAAATTAAAAATTTTGAGGCAACTTATTGCCTCAATTTTTTTTTTTTTTGCCAACTTTTGAGTTGCATTAAATTAAAATTAACAAAGCACTAAATATATATTTTGATTTAAATTAATGTTTATTTGTAACTTAAAGTTATTAAAAAAATAGCTATGCTTACTGATGATATTTAAGTTTGCAAACTTAAGAAAATAGAGGCAATCAGTTGCCTCAAATTTTTTGAGTTAGTATAATTTATCTGGGTTTACAGTGTACAAAGCAAATCATTTTAATGAATTGGTCAAAAGTTCATATCCAATTTGAAATGAACTGAACTGTTAATGAGTAATGCATAATTATTGTTTGTGAAATTACTGTGTCATATGACAATGTGCAGTTAAAGCAGTGTTGTTTTAGTATTATTTATAGTATTTATTAATTTGAATTAACTTTTATATTTTGAAAACGAATTCAAATTATTAAACACTTTACCAATTTTTAATTAGCTTTTTTTGTTCATTTTAATTTTACTTATTTATGTGCTTTAGACATTTTTATTATCATTTCTATTTAGTTTCATTTTAGTTTATATCAGTTTCAATTTTAGTAACTTTAATACTTAAATTTATTTTAGTTAGTTGTGAAGGCAACATTTCTATTTTTTTTTAAGTTGAAATAATTAATCTTAGAATTTAATACACACATTTATATATAAATATATTTTATTTTATTTTTATTTGTATTAATATGTTTAGCTTTAGTTAACAGTAACAACACTGAGTTAAAGATTGCGTTCAGTCCCAGCAGCAGGACACATGACGTGGGGGGCTTTTATAATTCTCGGGTGGGGGGGAGCTTGCTGTTGGGGGACGGGTGTGTGTGTGTGTGTGTGTGTGTGTCAATTTAGGAAATTTGGCCTACTTGTTTATTTACTAATTTATTTAGTAATTTACTTGATTTTATTATCAAGGGATATGACGTGTGTGAAACCGTGAATTGTTGTCCATCATTTTGCGAGCAATTGTTGATAAAGAAAAATGACACACTGCAATATTGTAAATATTTCTGTTTTAAACCATGAATGTGAGCCAGTGGATATCACACAAGCAATATGCAAACTTTGCGCTAGAATTATGCCGTGAAGAAGTCTCAAACCCCAGTCAATTATTCACTACAGAAAGTGAAAGTAAAAACTGACCGAGCTTTTGACATCTGACGCTGCATTAACAGCGCATATTGAGACAATGAGAGCTGAGTCTACTTTAATGTGTTCTGATGACTTTATATAACTGTCTTAATTTATTTTCGTAATTTTCTCTTGTGGCGCATACATAGTGAAAAAAAAATGAGAATAGAAGTATTTCGTGTTAAACAAGTTGTTTTTTAAATGAGGAGCTAATCTAACATCTTTTCACATCACAGTGCCTTGGTTATACGCCGATGTGCTATGAAATTATTGCGGGGCAAATTAATTGTAATATTAATTTAATATTAAAAATAGCCTAATTATAATAATAATCATTCAGATTATCACATTCAGATCATCACCCCCCCCCCCCCCCAAGCCTCCCTTGACGCCGGGCCTGGTTGTGTTGCTTCCTCTAAAGTACTAAAATAATGCATCAACTGGATCATTAAGTGCAATTAGAATTATTAAATCCCTTAGAACTTTCTGCATTTGACATTGAGTTTGCTGCCAATTTGTCCTCCTCTCCCTATTTCTCTCTCTTTCCTATACACTCTTTTCTCTCTCTTCTTCCACTGCAGTATCCTGCTGAGATATGACCTGGTGTGGTCTGCGTCGCCATATCTAGCCTGGCTCCCAGCAGAGACTGTTGCAGTCCTTATCTCCCTTTCTCTCTCCCTCTCTCTCTCTCTCTCTCTCTCTCTCTCTCTCTCTCTCTCTCTCTCTCTGTCTGAAAATGAACTACATCTTTAGCTTTGTTCTGAGAAGAATTCTGCATCTCCATTTTCACATTCATTCTGACATCTCAATAACTCCCTGACGGGCATTATGGTGCTGTGCATTTCATTGTGTCTCAGTTGTGAGAGACAATGCAGATGCACACAGAGTTGTGTGCTAGTGTGCTGTGTGCAAGTTATTTTTCATGTTCAAGAATAAAATTGAAAAAATGAAGGAGCTGATATAGGGTATTTGTCATAAACTTTTGAAATGAGCATTGATAATGTAACTAAGAGGTACATATTTGGAAATGAATAATCTGGTGGTTTAGGAATTTTTTTCTTTAATTTTGAATTTTTTTCAGCCCCCAATAGGGAATAGGAAACCCCCATTGCTTATTGGCTGAAAAACTGATTTAAGCAATATCACACGATTGATTTTCTGTTGAATATCATCATGATATTATTGGCTGTAGGTAGTAGTTCTGTAAACAAGTTTGGTAAATCAGTAAATATTGAGGCAGGTAAGGAAGAAAATCTCGCTTTAATAAGAATCTTGTTTGATGGCGTGCATGGATATCTTCTTTATTCACCTTTATCTACTAGCACTTAATATACTCAAGGTCAGAGAAAACACCTATACATACTGCTAAATTCTTAAATGGCATAACTGATAGAGCTGAAAGTGTCCCACCTTTTAAGTAACCCAAGTCTGTGTTGTCTATAGTCTTGATGTTTCCACTTGTCTCCTTCTTTATGAAGAAGAGGAGACCATAGAGAGTCTCTCAGCTGCGGAGGAGGAAGAGGAGGAGACTTCAGAAGCCGCAGCAACAGCAGCAGCTCTAGAGGAAGAGGAGGATGAGGAGCAGTGGAGTGGGGAGGAGCCTGAGCAGGAATCCCCATCTGAGCTCCTAGAGCGGGCAGAGGTCATAGGCGAGGCCCAGGCTCTGCTCGGCCTGCAGGCTGAGGCTGAGGTTCACACACAGGCAGCTACTGCTGCTGACGAGGCCCCTAATGGGAGATCTGAGGAGGCAGGGGGGCAAGAAAGCCCTGCAGAAGGTGTGTCCATCCTTCTCACAACCTGCATGTTTCTCTCTCCCTTCACAAAAAAAGCAAAGCGAAGAGCTTTCTAAGGGAATGTGGGTGGATGGCTCGAATATCTCCTCTATCTGCTGATGCTGCAAGGCAACACAGGCTTGATGGTGACCAGCTTCTGTGGCCAGAGCTGTTTGTCTGTCTGTCATTGTCTTTCTATTAAAATGCTTTTCCCAGAGCAACTACCATCTGCTAGCTATCTGATGAAGCTTTTTCTAAACTTACTGCTTATTTCTATATTGATGCTACTGCTGCCAGGTCGACCTCTTTCATATTTTGTTTTCCATTGCTTGGTTAATTTTTATTTGCCAGCTACATTGCCAGTTTGTGGGTGATTTTTGCTGCATGCGCCAACAAAACACCTGTTTTCACATGTGGGATTCTATGAGAATCCTATGTTTTTGTGATATTGTGATATTATGTTATGCTTCATTTTCAAAGGCATTTGAAAAGCCAAGCTTGTTGATTTTAAATTTTATTTGTTAATTCTCATTTTGTTTTTGTTTTTTCTTCAAAGCATTGTCATTTTCACATGGTTTACATATACAATAGGAAATGCAGAACAATTTTGAATAGTGAAAAACAATGTACTATTTCATGAGTGGCATTTTAAGACAGTTACAGCCACATGTATGAGTGTAATATATACCTATTTAATGCTTAAAAATTAGTCTCATTAAACAGTACCTGGCACGTTGTTGTCTTTTAGATTTCATCAATATTTGATTATCTTATGAAAATTAGACCCACAGTGCATTTTCCATAATCTCTGAATATGTATTTGGAAGTTTTTAGATCAGCTATTCCATCTTGCTGCTGGTGTACTGACGTCAGTATCGTGTTCGGACCACCTCCTTGGATATTTCATCCTCATTTTCTGGACATCATCCACGCAACATTAAATGTTCTGGGTCTGCATGCTGGTCCTGTCATATCCATGCCATCACACTATCACTGAATTGGTATGTGTGTCTCATCGGCTGCTGCTATTTGAAAATGGAAGTTCATTTTACCAAGAGCTTTGGCTGTCTGTGTGGTGGTTGGCCTGGCAAACATATTGTACTTTGAATTATTAATAATGCAAAACAATGCAGACTACCTGAGATTTGCTTTCAGCTGTGAAGATGGAAGCAGAGCGGCCAGACAGCGAGAGGGCAGATCCCATTGGCATGGACTTCACTGATTCTGCAATGCATCTAGATGATGAACTCCCATCTTACCAGAGCCTTGCCAGAGATGCAGATATGCCAGAAAGCCCCTTTGCTCGAACATGTCCCATGGAAGATTTTGAAATGCCTCCAAGTTACCAGGGTCATGCCAAAGAACCAACTGAAAAGCCTGTTGTACAAAGTGGTGCTGTGAAACAGCCTTCAACCGAAACATGTGATTCCAGCAATATCCATGAGGTCAAACCAGGGCAGATTCAAGACAAACACATGGAAAAAACGGCAACAGAGGGGGACTTAAAGGACAAATCTGGCATGTCTGCTTATTTTGAGACCACTACAATTAAGACGGATGCTGGTGGGTCTCAAGGAGAAGGGTATTATGAGCTGAGTACTACATCAGAAGAACAAAAGGACTCTATTAGTGACCTGCCACTTCCTGAAATCAGCTACAGCACTTTGGCTCAAACACACTCTTTGGAAGTCCAGCCAGATCTTCCAAAAAGGAGCGCAGACACACTACACACCACTTCACCAGCAGACAGAAGAGATGACTGCAGACTGTCTCCTGGAAAACTGGCTCTAGAGCAACGAAGTTACTCTTTGAATATCACCATTGGGGCAGTGGATCATAGCGATGCCCAAGGGCGTCCAAGAAACTTCTCTCCATTGGCCACTGACATCATGTCTCATACTAGTGGGAGCCTTGATGAATCTGCCGATTACCTTCCTGTCACAACTCCCTCAGTGGAGAATATCCCTCAGTTTCCGCCACTGATCTTGGAGACAACTGCCTCTATCACAACTCCATCATCTTCACCTCCCCAAGCAACAATCACTGATGTAAAGACAATTCCACAGACAGAGTCTCCAGAATCACCTGTCCAAGCTAAGTGCTGTTACAAAAACGGCACCATTATGGCCCCAGACCTGCCTGAAATGCTGGACCTGGCAGGTGCTCGATCAAGGTTGACGTCTGACAACACAGAACAAGAGATTATGAGGAGGAAGTCTGTCCCAATGGACATGACTTCAATGGTGAGTGATTCTTTCGCACATTTGTTCAAAGGTGACCAGGGCCAGATGACTACAAAGAGAGAAATGCAGCTGGAGGAGCAAGGATATTGTGTCTTTAGTGAATACTCTGGTCCCATGCCATCCCCTGCAGATGTACACAGTCCAATGGAGTGTTCTCCTCAAATCTTCAACACTGTGATATCAGAGGAGAAGGAAACTGGTCCTGCTGCATTTGAAAAACAGGAGTGTCTATCGACTGAAGATCTGAAAGCAACAGAGGTTGTTACACCACAGGCAGAACCAGCAAAAGAAAAGTCAAGGAATGAAGAATCCTTTGAAAATGAAAGTGCACCTTCTGAAAAACCTTCTACAGAGCGTAAGCAAGATGAGTCTGATCTTTTGAAGACTGAACCTTTGGAAGAAATCAAGAGTCCAACTTTACCTGATAATGAGAAAGGACAGTTAGACAAACAAGCTGAAACATTTATCACACCGAAGGTGACGGTTACTCTTGAGGAAGCAAAGCCTGATCTTGATGCTGATACTAAACTTGCAGCTGAAACTGAAGCTGAAATAGCTGACTATGAGAGACAAATTCGCAAATTGGAGATGGAGGACCGGCCTCTGAGCGTAGAGGAGGAACGGGAGCTTCAGGAACTCAGGGAGAAGGTAAAGAATAAACCAGACCTTGTGCACCAGGAAGCTTATGAGGAGGTGGATGCTGAGGATGTGTACCAGCTCACTGGAGCTGCAAAGGACAGAATTGCTCGGCCCACCAGACCATCTCCAGCATCTTCGGTAGAAAGTGCCACTGATGAGGAGAAAATGCATGTTGGCGAGGCTGAAAAACCTAGATCACCAGGTAAGAAAGAGGCTCTCAAAACAGATCCTAATAGATTATCTCCAGTTGGGTCTTTTGAGAAATATTTTAGAGAGGAAAGACCTTCTGAGCAGGAGGTAAAGCAGAAAGACTCAGTGGAGCCCCTCAAAGAGAAAGTTGCAGAAGAGAAACCTCAGCCATCTCCTTCAAAGACAGATGAGGGTTCTGTTGATGCTGTAAAAACACAAGAAGTAGAAGAAGAGGTAGAGCTTGCTAAGGAGCCTGAAGAGGTTATGCCAGAACCAAAGCCAACTCTAAACGTGTATGAAAAGCCAGTGGTAGATAAAACTGAGCCAGTTGAGGTTTTGGTCGAAAAAGAGGAGGTTAAAGTGGTTGAAAAAGAAGTGGAAGATGACCAAGTCTTGGAAGGGGCCAAAGCTGCAGAAGACACTGTTGAGCCTCGAGCTGACGAAGTCTTGGAAGGGGCCAAAGCTGCAGAAGACACTGTTGAGCTTAGAGCTGACCAAGTCTTGGAAGGGGCCAAAGCTGCAGAAGACACTGTTGAGCTTAGAGCTGACCAAGTCTTGGAAGGGGCCAAAGCTGCAGAAGACACTGTTGAGCCTCAGGCTGACGAATTCTTGGAAGGGGCCAAAGCTGCAGAAGACACTGTTGAGCCTCAGGCTGACGAATTCTTGGAAGGGGCCAAAGCTGCAGAAGACACTGTTGAGCTTAGAGCTGACCAAGTCTTGGAAGGGGCCAAAGCTGCAGAAGACACTATTGAGCCTCGAGCTGCAATTGAGTCAGTAGTGACAGTGGAAGATGATTTTATCACGGTGGTACAGACCATCGATGAGAGCGAAGTCTCTGGTCACAGTGTACGTTTCTCAGCTCCGTCTGAAGAGGAACATCCACAGCTCCTCCAAGAGGAGGAAGAGGAGGAGGAGTCTGTGGAAATGGCACAGGAAGTAGAAATGGAGGTTCCCAGTTTGGAGGAAGTTGTAGATGTTCCAGAGCCTGTTGAGCCTTCTGTATGTCCAGCTAAAGAAATAGAAGTGCCAGAAAGTGAGGCCCCAACTCAAAGCTATGACGACTACAAAGATGAAACTACCATTGATGACTCCATCTTAGACAGCTCCTGGGTGGACACTCAAGGTGTGATGTTTTTTTTTTTTTTTTAAATCTGTTTTGCATTAAATTTGCTCAGTAAATGGCAAAACCTTTCAGAATTGTCTAAGTTAACTTGTTGTCTATCTTTTTAGGTAAATTAGCTACATCAATAAAATTGGTCATTTTATTATTTCTGTGAGGCCATGTTGGATTTCAAGTAAATGCATGTTTACATCCTGGTATAAGAGTAGCTTGCCTGTTTCACCTCATGTACTCTGTAGATGATGATAAGAGCATGGCTACAGAGAAAATTGAGCCTCTACCCAGAGTGAGGAGCCCTGTCAAGAAACCGCCCGCAGAGAAACCAGTCAAACAGAGGGCTAAAGGTGGCAGGACAAAAGGACGAATCACCACCCCTGAACGTAAACCTGTCCGCAAGGAGCCGGTACCCATCCAGAAGGATGAGATGAAGAAGAAAAAAGGTTTTTGTTGCTGGAGTGACATTGTTTTTTTCTGTGATTCACCCCACCCCACCCCATATATTCTGTATTTATTTTTTCCATTTCTTTCAACAAATTAAATGTTTAAATCTTAATGTTTATTTTCACTTTGGATAGATGTCATGTATCAAATGTAAAACTTTGTATTAATATTTTTTGTCTTTTATTATTATATTATTGGGAGAAAACAGAGGGTCAGATTTAACTAAACTTAAAAATCGCATGCATTTTTTTGTTATATATTCATGAATTACATTATTTTGATTTTTTTTTTCCCATTTCTCCTGCTTCAATCACATTTTCTTTATTTCCCCTCACTCCCATGACATCTATGTTAAATTAGTCTTTTAATAAAAGATTCATTGATCTTTTAAGGGGAGTGACTGTATCTCTTATTGTCCTGAATTGTACTGCTGCTGTGACTGTCCTTGATTCTGTGTCTCCCTCTTGTAGCTGTGATTAAGAAGGCTGAGCTCACAAAAAAATCTGATATTCAGACGTGCTCTCCTTCCCGGAAGAGTGTTTTAAAGACTACCGTAAGGCACCCTAGACCTACCCAACATCACGCGTGTGTTAAACGGAAACCCACAGGTGATCTCTGTCACAAGGAGCTGTTTTGCAATGTGGCTGGCAAACATGAGCATTGGCATGTTGTTTTAAGAGTGATGCTTGTCTGTTGTTTTATTTGTTTTTCTTTTTATGTACTTTATATAACAGATTGTATTAGTTACATAAGTTTTATGTTCATGCAGTGTTTGTAGTGAGGCTCACTGGTGTTTTATTCAATTGTTTTGTTCATAAGGTTTTCATTTTCTTACAGTTTGACCTTTCATTTTGTTGACTGCATGTATTCTCTCAGTTTCTATGCTTATTCACACTTTTTTTCTTTTCAAAGCGGTGCTGCTTATTGAATGTTGTGCATGTGTGTCTGTGGGTTAATTTTAAAGGATGTCCTTCTTACTTAAATGTGTTAGACAATTTATGAGGTAAGGTGTACAATAATCACTATTTTCTCTCCTTTTGTAATGTTCCTATTCTGTTGTATTATACAACATTTAGGGACCAATTGCATTGGTTGCCAGGCAACTGGTGGTTTGAGTGAGTTCTGGGCGCTTGGTTAAAAGAAATGGCCTCCATCTGTCTGGAGGAAAGGAACTTACTGTGCTATAATGAAGTTCCACTGTTAGCTTTCTGGGAATTGTGCTCAAATTTATGGTAGACATCTGATACATTGCTGCAATGCCCCAATTAGACTTTACTGAAAAGTCTCTTATGTAATACAGTTAATTTTCAAATTCCCTGTTATGCTGTGCCAAGTTGTTTCAGAGCACAGCTTTCCAGTAGATACAAAATATTCAGTTCTGAGTAACAATCCATTTCATATTTAACCCTAAATAGCCCAATTAGAAATACCTTGATTTTAGCATTTAAAACTTAAATCTCAGTTAATTTCTGAGAGAAATGCAAGTCAGCCATTTGTAGGTTGATTTGTTTGATAAGTTAAACACTTTGGTTCTGTGGCACTTTCAGGACATATCTCTGTTAGTTGACTGGCCCACACTGCAACACTGACTCCATTAATTGTGTGAGTTTAGGGCTGCACTATCTGATCAACCTGTCAACCTGTGACATTACACATTTCTGCTTTATGATACAAGTAAAAAAGCATAAAAATGCTTTTTTTTTTTTTTTTAAATCGGACTCAAATTTCAAATACATGTGGCTGCTTTTGAATATAGGATTACATTTGCAGTGTGTTTGCTTGTGTGTAATGTTCAGTATGCTTTATGGTTATTAGAGAGGATATTTATCAGTGGTCATGGTCACAATATGCATTTCTTATCACCATTTTCAGTCTCTCTTTTTCTCTCTTTCTCTCTGCAGTGTCTGCAGATGGTCGACTGCCCTTCAGTGTGGCCAGGCACTCCAGAGATCGGGTGTCTGTAAGGATTTCAATTTTATACAAATATAATGTTCCCATTGTAAGTGTAAAATTTGTTTAACAGGTTGTCAATAGATAGTATGCTATACTAGGGATCAGTACTCATAAATATAATAGAAATGATTAATTATAAAAGACAAATCATAGTTTGGCTTTTACACAAACATACCAAAGGTCCTCTTTTTAATTTTGTAGTTTGTTTGTAATTTTGTAGTTTGCACATGGAATTTAATAAGCATTCTCAATTCAGTTATGAATAGTGCACACTGCTTGTAAACAGAGCTAACAGAATGTGACAGAGCTGCATTTTAAGGCCTATGTACGCGGTTCATTGGTTTCCACTCGTTATACTCTTTGTATTGTCTGTATCGCATCTCATTTCTGCATTGTGTTTGTTTTACAAGTTTGCATGACCTTTTTCTCTTAATTCCTTTAACCTTAAAGTGATACATTGTGCCCCCTCCAGCAGTGTAATGGCCCATGTACTAACACTACATTCAGAGAAACTAGACATGTTTTCTTTTTTATTGTGCTTGCTCATTTTTTAATGCACGAGTGGTTATGCATTCTGATAAATGCCCCTGTATCCCCAGAGGAGTGGTCAGATGTTGCTCATTTCATTTTTGTAAACATTCTTTCATGCTGAATTTTATATCATTTTCTGCTCACATTTTTGGTTTCATTTTCACTGTGCATGAATCGCTCATCTGTCCGTGTTCCTCTCATCATAGACCTCCAATCCCACAACACTAACAAAGATCCCTACCTCTAAAATTCGGGCAGAGGCTTTGTTGCCGGCCCGGCCGAACTCCGCCAGCTCCTCCAATAAAAGGAGCCCGTTGGTTGAGGCAGATCTTTATGAGCCCCGTCCTTCTTCAGCGGGCCCACAAGTATCACTAAATATATATGTTGTAAAGGTAAGAAGGGAGCGAGATGGGTCGAATGACTATTTGCTTCTGCATTATATTACAAACTTGTAACTTTCCAGAAAAAGCGTCATCCTAGAATTTAACCTAAAAGTGAAAATGAATGATTTTCTCACCTCAAACTGTTCCAAACAGTTTCTTCTTTGGAACACAAAAGGAAAACAGTAAACAGAATTGTTTAAGTGTTTTTAATTTGCAGATAAAGAGTTATGACAATGCAATATTCTTTCTAATGCTTTAAGTTTACCATGATTCCAACAAGATTAATGATTCTGTCCTCAGGACGGTGGTTCTCGGAGCCCAGAGAAGAGGTCGTCCCTGCCACGGCCAGCATCCATACTAACCCGTCGCTCACACATGGCTGAGCACGAGGAGAGTTCCACTTCCATTACCAGTTCTGGGTCCACAGCACCACGCAGGCCCACATGTAGGAGGCGTTATCTTATACCTATACAGATTGCTGTTTTTTTTATTTTTTTTATTATTGTTTCTATTTCTATATTTTCCTCTCAGTTTCCTTCCCCTTTTCCCCTTTTGCTTGAATCAGAAGTATGAGACAAATTACCATGACAATGCACAAAAGCAACCCCTCTTCCAGGTTCTTTTAGACTTGGAGATTTTAGTGAGGATGTTGGGCAGTTCTGCGGTTTCAATGACCTGTTAAGCATTTCTGTTATAATAATTAAATTCATTATAAAGTGATGACAGTGTTTTATAGTGATATACATATATATACAAACTCGATTCCAAAAAAGTTAGGACACTTTACAAATTGTGAAATGCAATGATGTGGAAGTTTCAAATTTCAATATTTTATTCAGCATACAACATAGATGACATATCAAATGTTTAAACTGTACAGGCTTCTAGTTGCTAAACTGTCTTAGGTCTTCTTTGTCGCATCTTCCTCTTTATGATGCGCCAAATGTTTTCTATGGGTGAAAGATCTGGACTGCAGGCTGGCCATTTCAGTACCCGGATCCTTCTTCTACACAGCCATGATGTTGTAATTGATGTGGTATGTGGTCTGGCATTGTCATGTTGGAAAATGCAAGGTCTTCCCTGAAAGAGACGACGTCTGGATGGGAGCATATGTTGTTCTAGAACTTGGATATACCTTTCAGCATTGATGGTGCCTTTCCAGATGTGTAAGCTGCCAATGCCACACGCACTCATGCAACCCCATACCATCAGAGATGCAGGCTTCTGAACTGAGCGCTGATAACAACTTGGGTTGTCCTTGTCCTCTTTAGTCCGGATGATATGGCGTCCCAGTTTTCCAAAAAGAACTTCACATTTTTATTTGTCTGACCACAGAACAGTTTTCCACTTTGCCACAGTCCATTTTAAATGAGCCTTGGCCCAGAGAAAACGCCTGCGCTTCTGGATCATGTTTAGATATGGCTTCTTTTTTGACCTATAGAGTTTTAGCCGGCAACGGCGAATGGCATGGTGGATTGTGTTCACCGACAATGTTTTCTGGAAGTATTCCTGAGCCCATGTTGTGATTTCCATTACAGTAGCATTCCTGTATGTGATGCAGTGCCGTCTAAGGGCCCGAAGATCACGGGCATCCAGTATGGTTTTCCGGCCTTGACCCTTACACACAGAGATTGTTCCAGATTCTCTGAATCTTTGGATGATATTATGCACTGTAGATGATGATAACTTCAAACTCTTTGCAATTTTTCTCTGAGAAACTCCTTTCTGATATTGCTCCACTATTTTTCACCGCAGCATTGGGGGAATTGGTGATCCTCTGCCCATCTTGACTTCTGAGAGACACTGCCACTCTGAGGCTTTTTTTATACCCAATCATGTTGCCAATTGACCTAATAAGTTGCAAATTGGTCCTCCAGCTGTTCCTTATATGTACATTTAACTTTTCTGGCCTCTTATTGCTACCTGTCCCAACTTTTTTGGAATGTGTAGCTCTCATGAAATCCAAAATGAGCCAATATTTGGCATGACATTTCAAAATGTCTCACTTTCAACATTTGATATGTTATCTATATTCTATTGTGAATAAAATATAAGTTTATAAGATTTGTAAATTATTGCATTCCTTTTTTATTCACAATTTGTACAGTGTCCCACCTTTTTTGGAATCGGGTTTGTATATATTTTTTGTTTCAGCAAAACCAGTTGTTTAATGCTCATCCTGCCGTCTATAACACAGCACTTCTAACACCAGAGTAATGTGCATATAAAAGCAAAAATAACCTGTAGTTGAGAATATTTATTATACATCTTTATTTCTTTAAGTACAACCAGATATGTAAAAATATGTTACATTGATCAGACTTAATAAAAGCTTCTTTTGATTATACACATTACTTAGTACAATCAAAATGAATACAAGACATCTTATTAGTATTGCATGGTTTTTATTTCACAAAAAGCCTGTATGCGCTGCAAGAATTGATGAATAAAGCACTAATTTAAACTCTTGTGAGTTGCCTGAAGAATCTGAATTGCTTCCTTAAAGCTTTTCGGATACATATGGATCTATTTTAGGACACATCTTCAATCTCTGCTTCAGTATCTACAGACTTTCTTTAACTCATACTCTCTATGCACTCACACCCTTTCTTCCCCTGCTCCTGTAGCATTCCGTACTGAAGTCAAAGCAGAGCACAGGACAGGCAGGTCTCATAGTATGACAGGTATAGAGTATCATCCCTACTGTTCACCCTGTTTATTGTCAGTCTTTCATACCTGCTGTCCTGTGCAAGGATACACTCACCATAAAAATACAGTGCCAATAAAATTTATTCACCCCAATAGCACCTTTTTTTTTTTTTTTTTTTTTTACAGAAATTGAACTACAATGTTTACCACTCATCTATGTATGTACTCTAATCCAAAAAGGTGAATAACTTTCATAGGCACTGTTTTACATAAGTTTTTTTTTTTTTTTTTTTTTTAATACATTTTTGTGTATACCTTACTTTTTTCAGTGATGCATGTGTGTATAAACATTTTTCCTTATGTGTTTGTGGCATTTAAAGTCCATTAAATATTTTTCTATTTTGACTTTATTATGACATTATGACTTTTATATAAAATGTAACATCAATAATACAATGTAATATCTATTATTGTAATCATCATGTGGGGCCCAAAAAAGTCCACTATGCAAAAAAAATGACTTCTGACTAGTATTATTTTACTTTTCCTGTAAAAAGATCTAAATATTTACTTGAGAAGCAACATTGCAAAATATATTAAGGCTTGTTTTCATAAATTTAGCTTTGCTTTGTTTTTAACTTGTTTATTTATAATAATCAAGTGAAAACCACAAATATTATTACAAGTTAAAATAACTTTTTTATATTTTATTTGAAGATATATAATATATATATATATATATATATATATACAGTACAGTCCAAAAGTTTGGAACCACTAAGACTTTTTATGTTTTTAAAAGAAGTTTTCGTCTGCTCACCAAGGCTACATTTATTTAATTAAAAATACAGTAAAAAACAGTAATATTGTGAAATATTATTACAATTTAAAATAACTGTTTTCTATTCGAATATATTTCACAAAGTAATTTATTCCTGTGATGGCAAAGCTGAATTTTCAGCATCATTACTCCAGTCTTCAGTGTCACATGATCCTTCAGAAATCATTCTAATATGCTGATCTGCTGCTCAAGAAACATTTAATGTGTACAATTGTACAAAATATTTGTGTACAATATTTTTTTTCAGGATTATTTGATGAATAGAAAGTTCAAAAGAACAGTGTTTATCTGAAATCTAATCTTTTGTAACATTATAAATGTCTTTACTGCCACTTTTGATTGATTTCAATGCATCCTTGCTGAATAAAAGTATTCATTTCTTTAATTTCTTTTCAAAAAAATAAAAATAAAAATTCTTACTGACCCCAAACTTTTGAACGGTAGTGTATAATGCTACAGAAGCTTTGTATTTCAGATAAATGCTGTTCTTTTGAACTTTCTATTCTTCAAGGAATCCTGAAAGAAAAAGTACACAACTGTTTTCAACATTGAAAATAATCATAAATGTTTATTGAGCAGCAAATCAGCATATTAGAATGATTTCCGAAGGATCATGTGACACTGAAGACTGTAACGATGCTGAAAATTCAGCTTTGCATCACAGGAATAAATTACTTTGTCAAATATATTTAAATAGTACACAGTTATTTTAAATTGTAATAATATTTCACAATATTTCTGTTTTTTACTGTATTTTTAATTAAATAAATGTAGCCTTGGTGAGCAGACGAAACTTCTTTTAAAAACATTAAAAATCTTAGTGGTTCCAAACTTTTGGACTGTACTGTGTATATATATATATATATATATATATATATATATATATATATATATATATATATATATATATATATATATATATATATATATATATATATATATTCAAATAAAATATAAAAAAGTTATTTTATATAATTTATTCATTGTGATGGCAATGCTGTATTTTCAGTATTCAGTCTTCACTATCACATGATCCTATAGAAATTATTCTGAAACGTTGATTTGGTGTTTAATTTGTTGCTAAATATTTTTGTGGAAACCATGATACTTTTTTTTTCAGGGTATTTTGATGAAAGTTCAGAAGTACAGAATTTATTTGGAATAGAGGTTTTTTTTTGTAACTTTATAAATGTCTTTTCTATCACTTTTAATTAGTTTCATGCATCCTTACAAAAAAAAAAAAAAAACCTTACTGTATATTAGTATATATTAAACTTACATTCTCTGAAAACAGGTCTCAGTATCATATCTGTTGTATTAAATTAGGAAAAAGTTAAATAGGAGCATTCTCACTAGTGGACTTTAGACTCCACTGTGTGTTTTATGTAAGAAAATGTGAGTCATCTCTACATACGTTTGCTGATGTTGCACTTCCTAAATCCTAGCTTTTAAACGGCTAATTAAGTTCTGTTTCAACCGAAGGCATAGAGTCTGGTCGGTCCCGCTCGGCCCGCAGTGGCACCTCCACACCCCGCACCCCCGGGTCCACGGCCATCACCCCTGGAACCCCTCCCAGCTACTCCTGCCGTACTCCGGGAACCCCCCGCACTCCAGGCACCCCTAAATCCCTCAGCCTGCTGTCACAGGAGAAGAAAGTGGCCATCATCCGCACACCTCCAAAATCCCCAGCGACTACACCCAAACAGCTGCGCGTCATTAACCAGCCGCTACCTGACCTCAAGAACGTCAGATCCAAGATCGGTTCCACTGACAACATCAAGTACCAGCCCAAGGGGGGCCAGGCAAGTCCAAATGCTCATGATTCGTCCTGATTTCACCTCAACTGAGGATAATAGCAAACTATCCACCTTTTTCCCTTCCCCATCTGTCTTTCTTGCTGTTGTTATGCTTCTTCAGGGTCAATTCTGTCCCTTGGGCACACTGTCCTTTCAAGTGTGCTTTACTGTGTCTCGCACTCATTCGCATGTATCAGTTCACTGTGTGCATGCTAATGGCTGCACATAATAGCTGTTTCACTAGTCTTAGATCGACTGTTTCTTTGCCTGACTGGAAGGTAATATAGCACTTGTTCTTATGACATGGAGCAAATCATGTTCCAAAACTTTACCTCATATTATTTATTTATTATTATTTTTTGCACAAGAATGCTCTTAACACAAACCATTTCATCTGACATTCTTTTTATTTTGTCAGAAGAATTATGACATTACATTATGACTCACATTACCTGTCGTCAGACCAAAACTGTGTAATTAAATTAATATTTTGGCTGTGAGTAAAAGTAATTTTATGAAGAAATAATGATATAAAGTTATCTTATTTCATGTTATTTTTTATGCTTAAATGTAAAAATATTACATTTTTAACACTGTCATATACCATCAGATTTTGCCCCAGTACTAAAGAATAAGTTATTTGTCTGACAATTTCAACATCTCATATAGAAATGCTGTAGCCTGACGTGGTCATACTCAATTCTAGTCAGAATATGAGTCTGATACTGCTCCATTGGGCTTTGATTATGGGGGCGTATTTCAACCGATCCAGGAAAGACCTCAATTGGATAGACCTACAACCAATCAGAGCTACAGAGTAAGTGACATATGTTGAGCGACGCATAGTTGTCAACAGAACTCTTCTTAGCGACCATCGGGGCCACTGATAAATCAAACTTTTGCCGAATCCTGTAGGAAGGACGGCAAAGACATCTTTCCCATCGACAAATGCTTGATCGCGGTCCTCTGTTCCTCTTTTAAAATTAATGCGCTGTCGATATCTTCTGTAACGGACGCGATGGCGGAATCTACACATCTCAGTTCTTCAACAACAGCCATCATTGTTGTAAACTAATTGACCTTTCGCAAAGACTCGCCCCCCTTAGTTACTGTTGCTTTGTCCGACAAGCCGTGGCGCTGTCACGCCACACAGAGTGGAGCAAAGAGGAAACTGACAACACATCGACAGACGAGACAGAGCTGGTTACTTATGATGTTAAACAAAGTCCCAGCTTTCAAACTGTGTAGTTATTTAAAAAATTCAAACAATAAAAACCGTTTTGTGGCTCTTTATTATGTTTTGTGACCATGATCGTGACAGATTGCTGTAGCGCCTCAGCTCAAGAGGCTCGTTAACCGATCATCTCTTCCTACTAGTCCATTTATAGCATCAAATAAACATGAATGAACATGAGAATGAATGTTGTTTCAAACGCGGAAAGACGTCAGTATGCACAATTTTTCAAGTTTAACTCCACCGATGTTAATCTTCTAACTCCTGACTGCTTTGACGGACAAAATGGCGGATGCGGCGTTCTGATTGGTTAGATCGCTTGTCAATCAAACTCCCCAAGCGTTCTCTGATGACGTGGGCGGTTATGTAACCGCAGATAGCCTGTCCATCATCGATTAAAGCCCGCCCTGGCAATTTGATTGGCTCGGCCTTCTGGGAGCCGAGCATAATTACTCCACAATGGATCGAGTCCAGACCGAACTTCCAGTCCAAAAAATGTTGTGGGCGGGGTTCGGGCTGGCACCCAGGCTAGAAATGCTGGAGAGACTGTTCTAATACAGAAAACTTTCGGAATTATTGGATTATATGCTATATAGCCTTGGGCTGCATTCTTGGATTATTGAAACTTCAAGAATACACACATGCATACATACACAGCCATGCACCAAGGTTGTTTTCCTTTTATGTCTAGGACACACTGGTCTTGTAGGTGGTTTGTTTTCCAGGATGAATAGAGTTCAGTTGGGACGATGAGGACAGGCTCTTGATGTAAACACCCCTTGTGTTTTTAGGTCATTTCATGCAAGCTTGCTGTAATGAGCAGGGTGTAGGCTGTGTGCTGGAGTGACATGTTTATGTCTGGCTTGTGGCAGAGTGCAGCAGTGCAGAGAAAAGAATCTCGTCAGCCAGAGGAGTGGGAGATTGTGAGGTTAGGGAGACTGCAGTGATAAACTGTAAGGAAGGACATTGGAGTAATTGAGTTTGTCTATTGAGTTTGCCTTATATGCCTTAGAGACAATGTGTAAGATTTCAATTCTTGAGAAAAATGGTGTGTGAAACAAAATCTAAAAGTAAAGATCTGTTTTTCTTATACTTTTGAAATGAAAACTTTGACAAAACTCCATATTAAATTATTAAATTTGACAATATTAAATGAGGAAAAATGTTTGGGGCTTGATCGGGAAATGATTGGATTGGGAAAAGTGGTTGTTACATTAATTTTAAGAATTATTTTGATAACATTCCTGTTGAGGTTGTATGATTTTTATCTCATTTTAAAATCTTTTCTCCCAATGAAGTCCATTTATAATGTTAGCAGAGTTGCTTTTCCATCAAAACAGATTTAGATTTTTTTTTAACAATGATGTTTATTAAATATAGTTTATAAGATTGGATTTCATATTGTCTTCAAAAGTTAAAGGTACAGTATCAAAAAAAGTTAACACTGAAAATTAGCAATTAAATCATCATCACTTTCTAAGTTTGTCACTATCTAGTCTTTGTGAGTCCAGTAGACTTTATAGTGATGAATCATCTAGTGAACTTGAAAATGGCATTGGAGTTCATTTTAGGGCACTCAGGACACCCTAAGGAGGGCGTGTTGTATAACCTATGCCACGGCCTGAATCTGTCTGGGCCCAAATGCACCCTCACCCCTAGATGACAGCGGGTGTCTCCCCAGCATAGTCACTCACAGAACAGGTCTAAGAGACAGTGACATGAGCCACAATCTCTCAAGGTTGAGTGAGCAGGCATGTGGCAGCCACTGCCAGTCTGTGTTTGCCCAAGGGTGAGACTGGGTAAGAGTGCTGTGACTGTCTGTGCCTTAATGACATAATATGTCTACTGAGGGCCACTGAAGCAGACAGGAACAGTCTGAAAACCCGGAAACTGGAAAACTCAGAAAGCATGTGCATGTTTAATAATGTCAGAACATTTCATTGGGTTAATACTACATCAGCTCTAGAGTGATCTGTTCAAATCTAAATTGTTTTTACTTTACAAATATAATTAATGTTTACTTTATAAATTAATTTAATTTTCAGAATGATTTTGATTTTTCCCCACAAAGTCAGTTTTTCCCCCCCATCAAAACAGACAATATTAAATATTTTATTTTTAATGTAATTAATGATGATATTTTATACAGTATATATGATTTTGATAAATTTACAGATTGTATCATTCCTCATTTCTTAAATCTTAGGTCTTATTTTTGCTGTTTTTTTTCTCTCATATAAAGTTTTATGGTCCTCAAAGAAAAATAATATATTTTTTCAAATGGTCATTAATATACACACAGTATTATGTTAAAATGTAAAGAAAGAAAATGTTACTATTATTATTATTATGCTATTTTGTTACCAGTTAGTGAGGCCAGTTGCATAAACTTAGTCACTATATTAAAACTGTGTCTTAAGAACTAGTTTGACCAACTTGCAGTTAACCAAGGGGTAATCAATGTTATTTTTCCAATTCAAATTACACCAATCTACATTTTTATGTAACAGACTTTAAAAAATTAGGACCACTCTTCAAGAAAAACATTAGTGTCTTAACTTTTAAGACTAGTCTAAGTGGTTTATGCAACCAACCCCTGAAGAGTAACAAGATCATTTCATCTCATTTTTAAAAAACATTCCCCTGTATGAAGTCCATCTACAGTATAATGATAGTGAAGTTTGCTTTTGTGCTGCCGTACCTTTAAGACTTCTTTGAAAATTTTATCACTGAAATTTAAGTTCAAAACAAACCATTTTTGCAGCTTAGTTTCAATAAATGCCCTGAACTTTGGTGAAAGTTTTGAGTTCTGAAAGTTGCAGTATGTTTTTATGTAAAACGATCTCAAATCATCTCAAAGCATTGAGCAAAAATGTGACTACTCGTTCTCTCTCTCTCTCTCTCTCTCTCTCTCTGCGTGTGTGTGTGTTTCATGGCACTTTTCATCACTCAGAGTTGACCTTACCACATTTGACTGTGTCGTAGATGGAAGAGTGTATGTAAAGTTTAGAACTTTCCTGACTCGTGTATCTCTCGAGACCAAACACAGACTCTCGCTCTGGCTCCAGTGCAGCTGTCTCTTTTCCTGAAGGGTCATCATCTGTGCATTGTTCTCCATCAGTCCCTCTGCATCGGTATTTTGTGCACGTCATTCAGGTTTGCAGTATTTCAGTATGTGTGTAAGAGTGTGTGTTCAAAAGATTTCAGTAACTTTGACTACAGTTGTTCACTTTGACCTGCTTTATGAACCAGCCAGGTCCAAATCCCTATTCCCTAATAAATTAACACTGTCTTAGAAAACAGCTGAGGCCAGTTAAAAACATGCTACTACAACAGCTTGGTGGTGAGTGCACTGTTGAAGTCTCTGTTCCACTGCAATAACAACTAAATGGATTTTGCATCAGATGATGTGTGAAACCGATACTGTAGCCTACTCAGGGGTGTCCAAAGTCCGGCCCACGGGCCAATTACGGCCCGGGGATGAATTATAAAACATCCCGCAGCTTGTCTATTAAAATACATTATATGTGGCCTGCCACGCACAATTCATAAATAATGCAGTTTCACAAAGTCAACACAAGGTGACAGTACTATTTTTTAGGCCAGGTGTAGCAGTAAGCCGTGAAACGAAATTTGATAACTGATAAGCGCTGCCATTTATGTTGATTATGAGAAACACTGATTCAGTTGTTGTTGAGCAACCGAAGCGTGAGCTGTTTAAAGCTCGGTCCTCTTCTGGAAAGCTCACACCCAAATAGGGGCAAATTAGACAAGTTATAATAAATGCTCTGTGGGGTATTTTGAGCTGAAACTTCACAGACACATTCTGGGGACACCAGAGACTTATATTACATCTTGTAAAAGGGGCATTATAGGCCCCCTTTAAACGTGCCAAAAGTGGAACAAAACAGCGCCACACGGACCATTTATTACCTTGGCCTCATTTATTTATCATGGATTTACTGTAGTAACCACACTAACTGTAAACATGTGTATTGTGGCAAAAATGTGGGATATTCATATAGAATTTAATATTAATATTATTAATGTAGACATGTATTAAATATTAAAGGAGTAATGAAATATAGGGAAAAACTTTTTGTGCATTGGTATGTGTTGATAGATTAACCACCATAAAGTCATTCTAGATAACATAGAAACCATATTGTTACTTTTGACCATGGTAGTGAGGTGCCATGTGTGGTTTTACCTGTGGTTATCATAATTTTAATAAGAGTAGAGTTCTAACTCAGTAAGAATATTTATATTTGTAAAATTTTACAGATGTTATTTTTTGTTATAATGAAAATACATTATATATATATATATATATATATATTACAAATTTATAAAATTATATAATATATTACATATTTAAATAATTACATATTGTGATATATTTATGTTATATTATTATCTTGTTTAAAATGATCAGTTTTTTTATTTTAATTTTTATTATTATTTTATCTTCTGACTGGTCATGAATGTACACACAGTATTATGGTAAAATGTAAAGTGGGAAAAATACTATTATTATACTAATTTGTATTATTATACTATTTTATCACCAGTTAGTAAGTCCTGCAGTGACTCACAAAATCCACGTTTAATAGGGCGATCTCTTGGGGATTCTTGAAAATTTTGCTAATCAAGACCCCGACAGGAAGTGAAGCTGACATTTGCAGGCGTTAGCATGAGAGCGAGAGTTTTTACATGTTACAGCTAATTAAATTTCTTTATCTGTTTATCTGGAACTACTTCCATGTTCATTTATTCAGCCCTTCAGTGTGATGGCTTCACTTAATGGAGTGACTCAGCATTAATTAGCATAAAATAAGTGTCCGTTGGAAACAGTGTCAACAATGAGTAGAGTTGCAGTTTAACCCTTAAGGGGCGTTTACGCTGACAGTGATTAAATCAACACGTTTCTGCACTGATGGTTGCTTGTAGACGGGGATTGCTGTCCACTAGCCACGTTGTGTTACTTGCTGCGCATTTTCATAAAGTTGACCTCTGCTCAACTTTGTTGCTTTGTCAATGCTTCACTTTTAATGACTGGTGGTTATTGCCCAGTTGATTCTTGGCTGCAGGTGCTGTGAGCACATCAAGATGGGTCAAGTTCATCTTTATGGGTTCTTTTACTGATCTGTCTCATCAATGCACGGCTACCAGGTGTCTGTATGTGCGTGTGCATGTACAGTATGTGTGTGTGTTTCCATCTTCATTAAAAGAGCCACATATCTTTGTATTTTTCTAGATTCAAATTTTAAACAAGAAGCTGGACTTCAGTCACGTACAGTCAAAGTGCGGATCCAAGGATAATCTGAAGCATTCGCCCCGTGGAGGCAATGTATGTACTGCTCCATCTCTCCCTATGTCTCTCTCTCCTTCTCTACCAAAGCCAACAGACCTCCACGGTTTTTGACCGTTTACTCTGTCCATTTAGATTAAATCTGAACATTTTGCTTTCCTTTTGGATCTGAGGCTCCTAGAATTCCAACTTTTGTTCTGGATTCAGTTCTGCTGCACTGGATGCTGGCAGAATCAAACATCAGACGCAGACAACCTTGTATGCACACATACATCAGATATATTTTCACACGTGGGCTGAAATGCAAAACTGAAGTCCCTTCTTGTTGTTCATCTTGTGAAAATATATACACCCTATATGTATATATTTGTAATCTGTAATGCAGGTGTTTGATGTTGACCCATCAACACTTGCGTGTCTACTGTATGGAAGTCATATCAAAATAAGTCAATTTATCATCCTTTAATTTCACTGTTTGAGAAAAATGGTGGTCCAGTAATTTATATGGTTATTTTCACCCTGAAACAGTTTTGATCAACAGTCTGTATCATGGAGTAGTTGCTGTCAACCTTTTCATTCTTCTCTTTTTTAGATTTCAAGATTTCTTCTATTATACTTACTTTTTAGGTTCTGTTCCAAAACCTAGTGAGTCGCCTTGCTGTCTGCTGCCTACATAGGCAGCATCCTAACTGAAATGGAACCTCATAAGTGACTTATTTCGAATGCTCCACAAAGGCAGTGGCTTAGTGTGTTATATACAGTACATTTTAAGTTTGGACTCTTTAAGATTATTTAATTTTTTTTTAAAGATGTCTCTAATGTTCACCTAGTCTACATTTATTTGATTAAAAATACAGTAAAAATGATAATATTGTCAAATGTTGTTACAACTTAAAATAACTTTTCTATTTTAATACATTTTTAAATGTAATATATTTTTGTGATGGCAAAGCTGTATTTTCAGCAGCCGTCTTCAGTGTCACATGAGAAATATTCCTTGTGCACCAAGATAATATGCTGATTTTGTGCTCAAGAAATATTTCTTATTATTAATGTTGAAAACAGTTGTGCTGCTTAATATTTTTGTGGACACTGTGATACTTTTTTTTATCAGGATTCTTTCATTAATAAAAAGTTCAAAAGAGCAGCATTTATTTGGAACAGAAATATTCTGAAATATTATAAATGTTTTACTTTTATTCAGGAAGGATCCATTAAATTGATCAAAGTAATAAATAGATGAGTAAAGTTTGATGACAAACTTTGATGTTGGCTTGACAAAGCCAGGTCTGAAAGTTTAAAATAACTTTGAAAAGCTTGATGTTTGAAGGTTGAAAAAAGTGTTGAATAAAATAAAATGAAATGTTGCTAGCATGATTTACCACATTGTTAGCATGTTTTAACATGTTGTTAGCATTATTTAGCATGTTGCATTCATGTTGCTATGAATTAGCATGCTGCTAGCATTATTTAACATGTTGCTAGCATGATTATCAGGTTGCTAGCATACTTCTATCATGATTTAACACATTGCTAGCATGTTTTAACATGTCACTAACATTATTACCATGTTGTTAGCATGTTTCTAAAATGATTTTGCATGCTGCTAGAATGTTTTAACATGATGTTACCATTTTTTTCATGTTAGCATGATTAGTATTGTTATGTTTTAACATGATTTAACATGTTGCTAGCATGTTTTAACATATTGCTAGCATGATTTAATATGTTGAAATCATGTTGTTAGCATGATTAGCATGCTTTCTAATATGTTGCTAACATGATTTATCATGTTGTTAGCACGTTGCTAACATGTTAACATGATTTAACACTTAATGTGTTGTTAGCATGTTTTAACGTTGCTCACGTGATTTGACATTGCTAGCATGTTTTAACATATTGCTAGCATGATTTAATATGTTGAAATCATGTTGTTAGCATGATTAGCATGCTTTCTAATATGTTGCTAACATGATTTAGCATGTTGTTAGCACGTTGCTAACATGTTAACATGATTTAACACTTAATGTGTTGTTAGCATGTTTTAACGTTGCTCACGTGATTTGACATTACTAGCGTGTTTTAGCATGTTGCTAACATGATTTAACATGTTGCCTGCTTGTTTCAGCATGTTTCTAGCATGATTTACACAGAAACATGTTCCATGTTTGTCAAGCCAACATGGTTTAAAATTTTTTTTAAAAATCTTACTGACCACAAATGTTTGAAAGGTAGTGTAAAAAGTGGTCTTCATATGAAGTGCACAGTAAACTTGTCTCATTGATTTCAGTAGTCTGCTGTTAACTTTTGCTACGCTAAATATTTGATAAATAATAGGCTATGAATACCCAACACACAGAAATATTGTGCAAAATACTAAATGAATATTTTTGTAATAATATTTGAGTATTTTTAGTAATAATTTTAAATATTGAATGATTTATTAAAATAATTGACATTTCTCTCACTTAGTCTGCCATCCTGAATTTTTTACTAAGCTTGTTGCAGTACATTTATGGCATTGCTTTCGCTGCAAAGGACAAATGTAATGCTGCCTCACAGTTTGATCAAAAGAAATTATCTTAAAGGCAGCATAATTGTGCCTAAAAAAGCTGCCCACATAGTCTGCTCACTAGGTTTTGGTTTCTCTGTTCTTTCTGATTGTGCCTACTGAAATATCTTGACCAGTGTTTTCTAAATGTCAGAGCTGATATGTGCTGAGTCATGTCTGTACTTCAATCAGATTTGCTTTTTCTGCCCCTTGCAGCAGCAGCGGTCAGTCATTGTGAGTGACTATTACAACACAGCTGTAATGACCACATTGTGTAGAGCATGGCACTAGCAAAGCTAAGGTCATGGGTTTGATTCCCACAAAATATTACTTATGCTGTCTGTTTAGTTAAGGTTGGACTATTTCTTAACTTTCTGGAACATTAATGCAGAAATGAGCATATGTATTCTGTACTATGTGTTCTGACATACTACTCTGAACTAGCTACATTTGTATAGGACACAAGGTCTAAATCTAAATCTCCTTTTAAGTATTTGATGATTCAGTACACCCGAACACCAGAATCTACCCACCCCAATATTCATACCCCAACATCTGAATCAGTGATCTGATGGTGTATTTGTGATATTCATTGCAGTTGTTGGATCTCTTAATGTTGTGACATCTTCAGCATATTGATCAGTTCTTCTTGATTTGCAGCTCAGCTAACATGCGTTTAGTTTGTGAAGATAGTTGAACTCATCAATTATTGCTATTTTTTAGGCAAAGCCTTTTTTTAACGTTGCAGATTCATACGTGAAGAACTGGGGTGAATCCTTGCCTTTATTATCCTATTTGTGTTTTACTTTTTTTGTACTCAACATCTGGTGTTTCTTACAGGTTCACATTCAGTCTAAGAAGATTGATCTTAGTCATGTGACCTCCAAGTGTGGATCATTGGACAACATCCGCCACAGGCCAGGTGAGCACGCTATTGAATTCTCTCAATTTTAGCCACAGATTGGAAATTTGCACTGTCATGATACAGATTGGGTTTAAAGCATGCAACGCCTGAGCTAGGCTATTGGATGATGTAACAGCGCCATCTTGTGGTCATATTTTAATCTCCTCCTTTGCCAAACACATTTAAAAGGATTTTGCCATTTCAAATTATTCTTTTATACAAAAGGCAACATTTTATGCTATGAGAATCTTGCAAACTCTTTCCAATAAAGAACAGTTCACAGTGATCACATCTGTATTTTAAAGAACAGAGATTTTATGTTCATATTTTATATGAAAAGCTGTTGAAAAGTTTGGGGTCAGTGTTTTTTTTAATACATAAAATTGATCAAAAGTGACATTAAAGATGTTTATAATGTTACGAAAAATTTGAAATAAATGCAGTTCTTTTTCCATTCATTAAAGAAACCACAAAAATATTAAGCAGCACAACTGTTTTCCTGTTTTGAAGATTGATAATAATAAGAAATGTTTCTTGACCACCAAATCAGCATATTAAATGATTTTTGAAGGATCATGTGACACTGAAGACTGGAGTAATGATGCTGAAAATTCTGCTTTGCCATTATAGGAATAAATTACATTAAAAAATATATAAAAATAGAAAACACATTTTTTAAATTGGAATAATGTTCAGTTTTTACTGTATTTTTAATCAAATAAATGCATGCAGCTTTGGTGAGCATAAGAGACTTAAAAATAAGCATAACATAACATAAAAAAAAAAAAAAAACTTACCACCCCAAAACTTTTGAACAATAATTTTTTAGACTCTAAAAATTCCTGTTTTTTTTTTGTTTTTTTAGTTGTGTGAATGTGAAAATGAACTGTTCTATTAAGATTGCACCAACAGAGAATTGTGAAATTAATTATCTTACATATTTTTATGACTCTGTCTGTCTCAGGAGGTGGTCATGTGCGCATTGAGAGTGTGAAGCTGGACTTCAGAGAAAAAGCCCATGCAAAGGTAGGCTCACTGGACAATGCCCACCATACGCCTGGAGGAGGCCATGTACAGGTGAATGCACAAATGCAACTGTTTTAATCAATCCCACATCACACATGAGGATGAGCTAAGTGACAATCACCAACTTCCTGTTTCCTGTTTTCTAAGATTGAAAGCCATAAGCTGTTGTTCCGCGACACAGCCAAAGCACGCGTGGATCACGGGGCAGAGATTGTGATCGAGGCGCTCGGGCTGTCAGGCGGTACCTCCCCTCACCGGCACAGCCACATGTCCTCGTCCGGAAGCATCAACATGCTGGAGTCGCCGCAGCTGGCCACGCTGGCCGACGATGTGACCGCCGCCCTGGCCAAACAAGGCTTGTGAATCCGAAATATCTCCGTTCAACTTCCCTCCACTCAATCTACAATAGTCCCCTTCAGTGGTGTCACGGTTTGACCCTTCCTCCCTCTGGTATTTATGGAAGACATCAGATTTCACTTCCCATCTGGAAGAAAAAAAAAAAAGCATTTTATCTGTTTTTTTGTTTTGTTTGTTTGTTTGTTTGTTTGTTTTTGGTCAGTTTTAATGAATAACAACTTGTTAGAGCTAGAGAGGTATCAGTGCTTTTTATTACCCATGTTACATGTGACTTTTTATGATTGTGTACAGATAGTGGCCTCAACTGCTGGTTTAGGGTCAGTGTCAGGCGTGTTGCGTAAAAGTCGGTCGAAAAGAATTTTTATACACGGGAATGTGGCGCGACGATCCCATGCTGCACGTGTTATTTTGCCCATTCAGTGCATGGACTCTAAAACATCTCAACTGCGAGTCACGTACGATCAAACACGATATACACTATAAGGGAATATATTTATAAATATACCAGCTCTTTGTCTCGACATCTCATGCTCAATTGAAAAAAAGAAACAATTACTCCTTCAATAACTTATTCCTGTACAATTGCATTTAAAAAAACAAACAAAAAAAAAACTAGATAGTATGACGAGCATGTATTCTAGTACACAAAAGAGGCTATTTTCTATTTCAAGGGATTTTAGTAAGTTATTTGCTGAAACATTGAATAAAATGAACACATCATGTTTTGTAGATACTAGCGACGATGTTTAGTTTGTACATTGTTTCAGATGACCGCACCCCTGCCTTCGCTGCCGTTACGAAACCGTTGCTTCCGTGGATCTTTGTCAGTACACAGTTTAAGCAGATTTGTGCTTTAACTTATGATGTGGTCACATTAGCGATATTGAAGAAGTCACTTTCAGATTTCTTTCAGAAGTCACCGTCAGCACGGTGAATTCGCTGTGACCAGCTACAACTCGAGCAAAATCTGCTTGGGGAACTTTTTCGCCCTCATGCGAAACTCCCCAACACGCAGAATCCTATTGAAATTTCGCCTGCGAAATTTTGCTGAGCAACACTAAATGTGATCGCACCTCTACACAAACAAGTATATTACAGTATTACATTACGCAAATACAGTCGAGGGCTCCGGTTATACGTGAATCGTGTAAGATCTGCTCAATCTGCTGTCTTGACGTGTCAGCCACATACCGCCATCTTACAGAGTCGAGAAGGGGACGGACCCATCTGAGCAAGATATGGGTGGTTCTGCGGCCCTCATTTTATTCTTAAACATAGGGACTCTGTCTGTGATTTAGGCCCTGTGTTCGTCTGCTGATTCCTGCTTGGATGCTTAGTTTTCTTTCTTAGGATGTGGAAAAAGAAAAAACACAAATCAAAACTTTAAAAAGGATACTCCGCTTGCATTTGTTTGAACACAGTACACCAGTATATTTTTTCTCGTCATTTGTGGTTCTCCCCTGCCCCTTTTCCTCTAGATCAGCTGTCATTCGTAGGCTTCTGTGTTTTCTCGGCCCCCCTGAGCTTTACCCACCCTTTCCTTGATTCCCTCTGCTGCTGTAAATGTATTTAAAAGGTCACATAGATGTACGCAGTTTTTCTCCTGTTGGTATGATACGGATTATAAATGCCCTTAACAGTTATGACAATAAAAAAATACAGAAAATGAACAAAACGTTTGTGTGATCTGTTTTTTTCTGACTTTGTGAAATGACTGTGGTATTATTGCCTAAGGTTTAAAAAAAGCAATAAGTGATGAGAGGCTGTACGTTATAGTGATTTTACAAAGGGTACATGGAAATCTATTGTTTGAATTCAAGGGTCCAGGACAAAATTCTACATGTGGGGTTATAAAGTAAGGTATACCATTGCATTATAACTCTATCGTTCATCAGTCTCACTGTAAACCTAAAGGGTTAATTCACCCAAAAATGAAAATAATGTCATTTATTACTCAGCCACATATCGTTCTCCACCCCTAAGACCTTCGTTCATCTTCGGAACACAAATTAACATATATTTGATAAAATCTGATGGCTCTGCGAGGCCTGCATAGACAGCAATGGTATTTCCTCTCTCAAGATCCATAAAGGTACTAAAAACATATTTAAATCAGTTCATGTGAGTACAGTGGTTCTACCTTAATATTATAAAGCGACGAGAATACTTTTTGTGCACCAAAAATAACAAAATAATTACTTTTTAACAATATCTAGTGATGGCCGATTTCGAAATTAAAATCAGTGGTTCAGAGCTCCAAAGTCACGTGATTTCAGCTGTTTGGCGGTTTGATACACGATCCGAATCACTGATTTGACTCAAAAGATTCATAACGCTCCGAAGCAGTGTTTTGAAATCAGCCATATTGTTAAAAAGTCCTTATTTTGTTTTTTTTTGGCGCACAAAAAATATTCTCGTTGCTTTATAATATTAAGGTAGAACCACTGATCTCACATGAACTGATTTAAATATGTTTTTAGATTGTTTATGGATCTTGTGAGAGGAAGTACCATTGCTGTCTATGCAGGCCTCACTGAGCCATCGGATTTAATCAAAAATATCTTAATTTGTGTTCCGAAGATGAACGAAGGTCTTACAGGTGTAGAACGACATGAGGGTAAGTAATAAATGACGTTATTTTCATTTTTTTCAAAAATTTCTGTCATTAATTACTCGCCCTCATGTCGTTCCACACCCGTAAGACCTTTGTTCATCTTTGGAAGACAAATTAAGATATTTTTGATGAAATAATAGTCCACGTGAACAATAGTCCCAGTGGTTCAACCTTAATTTTACGAAGCAACTACTTTTTGTGTGCAAAAACAAAAATAATGACTTTATTCAACAATATCTTCTCTTCTTTGTCATTCTCCTATGCTGTTTACGTTGCAGCACTTCCAGGTTCTACGTCAGAATGCCGACTCATTATTGGCCGGCTCCTGCGTCAGCTAAATTGCTGTATATGGGGGATAAAAAAAAACCTCTCAGATTTCATCAAGAACATCTTACATCTATATCTATAATGTCTTACGTGTTTGAAACGACATAAGTGTAATGACAGAAATTTCATTTTTGGGTGAACTAACACTTTAATTGGCATTTTACTGCAGCTTTAAATGTGTCTTGTTCAATCAAAATTTATACAGTATTTTGAACTCAATGTTTACAGATATTTTTTCTTAGTATGTCTGGTCAAATTACAGTCAATATTTAAAAACTCACCCAAAATATATATTTTTTCAACAGTTAAATATAGTTACCGTTAAAAAAATCTCTCCACTTCAGTTGTCTCAGGTCGTTCACACTTGCTTTTATGGAACCAATTCAATATGAATATATTGAATATTATTATTATTATTATCTAGTCAACATGAAACATGAAACATGAACATATATTTTTTTTTATTTTAAATTATACTTATTAAATCAATAAGGAAATATGTTACTGCAATAATAATACCATTGTACTGTAAAATAAAACAAAAAAAATCTAATAACAATAATTTTAGAGAAGAACAGCGAAATTACCTTACCAATATTTATAGCTCTCTTAATTTCTTTGCTTTCATTAGTGTTAAACTAAAGCTTTTATTTTAGCAGAATCCCGCAGGGAAACCAAAAGCTTCTCATTTGTTGAAAACAGATTTATAAACGGTTGATGGTTGACACATTTAATTTTCAGACACAGGTCACAAAGTTTAATTCCCAGTTGTCTTTGAATTTTACCAGACATTGTACCTTAATCTATGAATAAAAACAGTCTAGGCTCCGTCTAGTCTTTCACTGGATATTTATTCGCCAGTTATTCTAAGGTTATCTTAATGTTAACTTAAAGTCAACATGATGTCACCCCATTCACAAACCCGATTCCAAAAAAGTTGGGACACTGTACAAATTGTGAATAAAAAAGGAATGCAATAATTTACAAATCTCATAAACTTATATTTTATTCACAATAGAATATAGATAACATATCAAATGTTGAAAGTGAGACATTTTGAAATGTCATGCCAAATATTGGCTCTTTTTGGATTTCATGAGAGCTACACATTCCAAAAAAGTTGGGACAGGTAGAAATAAGAGGCCGGAAAAGTTAAATGTACATATAAGGAACAGCTGGAGGACCAATTTGCAACTTATTAGGTCAATTGGCAACATGATTGGGTATAAAAAGAGCCTCTCAGAGTGGCAGTGTCTCTCAGAAGTCAAGATGGGCAGAGGATCACCAATTCCCCCAATGCTGCGGCGAAAAATAGTGGAGCAATATCAGAAAGGAGTTTCTCAGAGAAAAATTGCTAAGAGTTTGAAGTTATCATCATCTACAGTGCATAATATCATCCAGAGATTCAGAGAATCTGGAACAATCTCTATGCCTAAGGGTCAAGGCCGGAAAATCATACTGGATGACCGTGATCTTCGGGCCCTTAGACGGCACTGCATCACATACAGGAATGCTACTGTAATGGAAATCACAACATGGGCTCAGGAATACTTCCAAAAATCATTGTCGGTGAACACAATCCACCATGCCATTCGCCGTTGCCGTCTAAAACTCTATAGGTCAAAAAAGAAGCCATATCTAAACATGATCCAGAAGCGCAGGTGTTTTCTCTGGGCCAAGGCTCATTTAAAATGGACTGTGGCAAAGTGGAAAACTGTTCTGTGGTCAGACGAATCAAAATTTGAAGTTCTTCTTGGAAAACTGGGACGCCATGTCATCCGGACTAAAGAGGACAAGGACAACCCAAATTGTTATCAGCGCTCAGTTCAGAAGCCTGCATCTCTGATGGTATGGGGTTGCATGAGTGCGTGTGGCATGGGCAGCTTACACATCTGGAAAGGCACCATCAATGCTGAAAGGTATATCCAAGTTCTAGAACAACATATGCTCCCATCCAGACGTCGTCTCTTTCAGGGAAGACCTTGCATTTTCCAAAATGACAATGCCAGACCACATACTGCATCAATTACAACATCAAGGCTGCGTAGAAGAAGGATCCGGGTACTGAAATGGCCAGCCTGCAGTCCAGATCTTTCACCCATAGAAAACATTTGGCGCATCATAAAGAGGAAGATGCGACAAAGAAGACTTAAGACAGTTGAGCAACTAGAAGCCTGTATTAGACAAGAATGGGACAACATTCCTATTCCTAAACTTGAGCAACTTGTCTCCTCAGTCCCCAGATGTTTGCAGACTGTTATAAAAAGAAGAGGGGATGCCACACAGTGGTAAACATGGCCTTGTCCCAACTTTTTTGAGATGTGTTGATGCCATGATTCCCTTAAAATGATACATTTTCTCAGTTTAAACATTTGATATGTCATCTATGTTGTATTCTGAATAAAATATTGAAATTTGAAACTTCCACATCATTGCATTCTGTTTTTATTCACAATTTGTACAGTGTCCCAACTTTTTTGGAATCGGGTTTGTACTTTCTTGATACTCTTATTGAGAACTACCGTCCTATTTTTCCATTCCAGATGGATAAAATCGACCCGTTTTTCTTGTTGAATATCATCTTTCACTCTGAATTAAAACAAATTATGGAAGTAAAATAGGTTGTGAATACAGTTTCATGTTGACTTTAAATACCCAAATATTAAGCTAAAGTTTACTACTGCTATAATCAGTCATGTTTACCTGGTGTTCCACTTACCTATCACTTGCCTTACTGCCTTGTGCTCTGAATATGAGAACATTAATCACAACAAGGCTAATAATTTGTGAAAAGTTTATTATGAGAATTGACAGAGGCGAAAAATAAATTAAGACTCTGGGGAAAGGGGGAAGGAAGTTTTGCAGCCAGTTCATTTATGGCAGTATATTTAGCACCTTTGACTTTGCGATCCAGACAGTGAGGGGTCAAGGGGGTGGTTTATATTTTTGTGTAATCATGAAGCCCCCCACACACACACCCCACCCCTCACAATCGTTCCGCTATGGAGAGGCTTGTCCCGACACGAACATCACCAAGAAAATTAGCTGGAAAAAATATGAATGGATTCCAAGCAAAACAAATAGGATTCAAGTGGAAAAAATAGGAAACACAAATAACAAAATAATTGTTTATGACTAACATCCCGTGTCCCTTTTATCCGTTTCTGAGTTGGTTTCTGGAAACATTGTGAGGATGTCCTGACATCATGGAATCTGGAGAAATGCTTCAGCTTCCTCACAACTTCTTACACAGACATGATGTGTTTGACGAAAGCTGTTCAGAATATAGAGATTGAAAAAATGTCCATGTTAGAATTACAGGACAACAAACAAGGATTATCTCTATAAATCAGCCAGTCATTATTGAATTTTTACTGTGATTAATGTGCAATGAAACAATGAAAGGATCTGAACTGACCCTCATAGTTCACACAGCCATTTTCATCCTCCTGGCCTTGCATAAGAGCATCGATCTCAGCTTCAGTCATTTTCTCACCTGCAGAGAAAGTGAGGAGAAAAGGTTGGTCAAGTCATTAAACAGGCTGAAAGACAGATGCTCGTCATTAAAATGCATTTAAACTTAAATGCAGGCTATGTTTTCAGTCTAAAATAGCAATGAGCTGTATTTTACTATATGATATTTTGATAAGTCAATTTTATTACAGAACTCAATAAATGTCTATTTGATGCTCTTTAATGTGTTGTGACAGATCACCGCAGCTGTCTCAGTTCAAACGGTCGATTATCTTTTTCCTCTTTCTACACAACGTTCCCCCCCACACAACGTTTACCTTAGAAAAAATCAGTTCAAGTTCATTGCACATTAGTTAGCTAAAATAATAAGTTTAGGGAAATGCATATTAAATATATTAATGCATAGTAAAGGAAATGCATAGTAAATATATTATTAATATATGAATTTATATATTGTAGATGCTTTATTTTTTATCTTATCTTTTAATAACTTAATGTAGGCTATGTTTTAATACATCTAATTCTGTCTAAAAATTGTTGGAATTCTTTAGAAGCAATTTTCCCAAAATGTTTTTATGACAGACACCATTTCAATTACAGTATATCTTGACAACAGGTTTGATTAGTAGAAACATAATAATATGAGATATATCAACTAGGGGGCCTCAGCAGACCACCAAGGTGGCAACAGGATGACTTAAAATGATTTAATTATATATAAAACTTAAGATGTAAACTGAAATCATATTTCTTTTTACCCCTTAATGACTATTGTTTTTAATCGAAGAACAAAACAATAGTCATTGCTTATATATATATATATATATATATATATATATATATATATATATATATATATATGATTAGAAAGCAGAGACTTTGATTTTACATTCAGTTCATTCAATGTTTCTAGGTAAAAATAAAAAAAAGACTCAAAATGATGGAGCAGGTCATTGCATTTGTTGTTTCAAAAGAATCAACTTTCATTATTGATGTGAATATGGACTTGCAGTTGTAATCCCATCATCTTGTTCATTTTGTCCACTTACCCAATGTTGACAAGACGATACGCAGCTCAGCACCCATTACTGTTCCGTTGCCCTCCTTATCGAATACACGCAGACCCTCAACGTAGTCATCGTATGTTGCCTTGTTTGGGCTGTTGATCACAAACTGCAGCATGGGCAGGAAACCCTCAAAGTCGACCCTCTTGTTTGCCATGTCTGTAAACAGGGTGAGTGGAGGGGTCATAGGGGGCAGAAGTAGTGAAACATAAAGCACTGCAAGCACCTGTCATGACACCAACCTTCTGCCAATTACAGTTAAACAAACAGGCATCTGAAATATGTCAGGGTGAAAGCTAATTAAAAGGAAAAAAGTGAGAAAAAAAATCCACTTACCATCAGCGGTGGGGTTGCCCAGGATCTTTGAAACCTCTTTGTTGGTTGGGTTCTGTCCAAGTGCACGCATGATATCTGCAATCTGGTTGTAGGCTACTTTGTTGTCACCAACTCTGTCGAAAAGTCCGAAGGCCTCCCTGTAATCTGGAATTTGTAAAGAGATTATTCTAGTTAAAGGTGAAGTGTGTCATTTCTGCACACACTAGTTTCAAACAGGTTTCCTGAAGACACCCCTGTCTGCCATTGGTTGATCAAACAGATGGTCCCGCCTACAACTCACACCATTGGTTGAGGCAATTATGCTGTAATGCTGTGCTATCCACCTTATTTTTAACATTAACAGTCATGGACAATTTTTAACTTGACTGTGCTTCCAGTGTCAGCCACTTCCAGTTATTTTAGCTGCCCGTTATGCTGTGTGATATTGCAAACTAGTATTAGTTAATCATATTTTAATTTATTATTGTAATCATAAACATATGTTTTAGCGCAAATAGTTGCACTTTGTCTGTTAATTGTGCTTTGTTATCAAATTATTCACCTAATGTTCATCTTATACATGCACAGGAAATATGTGTGAAATATGGGACAGGAAAAACTTTTATTTATGCAGTTTTAATGAGGCACTGTTGGTTTCACAAACAAGCCAGGATTACGCCTTAGTTCAATTAGGGTATTTAAGTAGCTTTTATAAACATACCTTATAAAAAGCACATTACTGGTGTGCATCTTGAGACAAAACAATGGCTCTGACATATTTTAAGATATGTCAGTATATGTTGATTTCAGTGATCTCAAACATACATTTTAGTCTTGGACTAGGCTTAAGCCTTGTCTGTGAAACCAGGGGTAAATGTCTGTTGATTAAACTTTATGTAACTTTTGCCTATTTTTAATAAGACTCTTTCACTATTCTGCCCTAACAAAAGCAAAACTCATTAACTTCGACACTGGAAGTGAGAGAAATGGCTTTTTGATTGATTTGATATCAGTTTTCACACTAATTTTTCTCTAAATCTGTGCATATTAAGACAAAGTTGTCTGCCATGGGTCGGATTATAGTCTAAGAGACTATAAGTTTTGCTTATAACCATTTTTTTTTTTTTTTATCAAAATGTACAGTTGTGTTTTGCAATTGTAGGCATCTACAATGAGGATGATCATCAAAATGATGCATTTTATTTGGATCTTACAAACAAACAGGTGTTCACAAAACATCAGGTTCTCTTTTTAATAATCACAACCTTTACATTTGTGGGTTTCTCATTAAAATCTGCTAATTTAAACTAAAGATGAGCAGACTGAGTAATAATCAGTGCTCAGTATTTCTATGGCTATTGGCTCACTGGAATATGATCTGCTAAAAGATTAATAGCTTCATGTGATTTCCGCACAAAGCCAGCTGCCACCAACGACGTGACAGGAGCAGGGGGAGACATTCAAAGAGTTGACTTGGAATTGATATGCTCTCCCAAGAATATAACTCCCTCCATATAAAGGCAGTATACCATGTGAGGCCAGAATGCTGACTGCAGTGTAACTCACACCCAGGCTGCTGAAAGCTGCCCCACACTGAGCAACGGCCACATTCTTCCACGTAAAACGCAGCACTGGACAATGGTGCAAATTAACTGTGAAGTTGCATTAAATTGCTTGACCTTTATGGCACAATAGAAGTAAATCCCAGAACACTTTGGGAATTTGACATAAGTCGCTTACTTGAATCCATTTTAAATGTTCTAAGATTTGGAATTAATATTGCTGGTGCAATTAAATTCCTGCCTAAAGGCAGATTATAATTAGTTTAACTGAAATAGGATATTTGATATCTAATTATCCTTCTGCAGGATTTTTCCCTATTATATTTGTCATTCTTTTAAGCACCACACTCCAATGGTCATGAAATCTATAAAAAATAAATAAAAAAAATCTCACCTTCCATCTGGTCCTGGCTGAAATCGAGCTGCAGGAAAACAGAGGTACATTTTACTCTATGCCATAAGACATTAACAAACATAATATGCAGATCAGTAGGCTATGTACATTCACATATATGGATCAAACTTTCATGACAGCTGCATTTGAATCCTTTTACATCACATTGTGTAGTTATGTAAAAAAAATGTATTATTAAAGCTATTATAAAGTCTTACCCAACCTTAATGCAGACATTTTCTTATATAACCAATATGAGGAAATTAGAGGTACATTTTATTGTATTCCATTCCAGAATATTTGCATACTTAATGTATTGACTAAATGGCATCAAGGACAGAAGTACAGATCTGTGTTCTGTATATGTGCATTATGAAACAAACCAGTTAGTTTAAATCAGTTTTAAACACAATAATAGACTTTCATTTAGGTTAAATTTGATCTGTTTTAATTTTATATTTTTATTGTATAATATCATTATAATCATATGAATGAGTCGGAATATCAAAGGAAAATAAGATGATATAGCATGAATGGTAAATATCAGGGCAGTCAGAGTAATGGTTGAAGCAAAACACATTTGTAAAAGAATAATCAGCAATGCAACAGGGACACTATGTGCATGGCCTGAAGATGTGGAATGATTTTTAAGACCTGAGCAAATCCATCACATCTCTAACACCGTTATGACAGGTGAGTCATTCACAAACAGTTGCTTTAATAGAAAACCGAAGAGTGAGAGCCCAAGATCTTGGCATGCTTAATTTAGTCACTCAGCTGCTTACAGAACATTAAGGAGCTCCATGTTTGGCCATGTGAACCTTCTCTACATTTGGCTATCTGGGCCAATCAAAAAAGGGGTGTGACGTTTGATTGTGGTTATGCAGGAAAAAACAACTTAACAGGAACTATCCGTGGTGCTGAATCCACCAAAAATGCATATTTCCAGTGATCATCAGGCAGCAGAGCAAAATTAGGCGACTGCTTATGATGACTAAAGCCATTAGCATACAGTTTAATATGCATTAACAGATTAGTAGGTAATGTATATTCAAATATATGGATCAAACTTTCATGACGGTGTAGTTACGTAAAATATGCAACCTTCATGCAGGCATTTTCATAAATAAGCAAAACGACACTGGAGGCTATAAACATATTATGGACTTCTTGCTTCATTAAAAGCAAATGCATGTAAATAAATAAAAACAGAACATTATTCTGTGGGTGGAAAATATGTATTGGCCAATCAGCATTTCATTTAAAAATGTCTGATTTGTAAAAAAAAAACAAAAAAACATGCTATAACAAACTGCATACTTCAATGCAGCTATCACTTCAAATATCACTTTAAAGTCTGAACAATGCAGTGAACTTTTTACTGAAAATCAGTCTGTTTGTTATCACAGGAATGGTCGTTACCTTCACACCGGACAGATCTACTGCGGCGGGTTTAGGTGCGGCCTCAGGTGCGGGCGCGGGAGCGGGGGCAGGCGCGGGCTCTGCCTTCTTGGGGGGCTCGGGCTTCTTAGCGTCCTTCTTAGGTGCCATTTTTTAGTCTATTTGTCCGCCGGGAAGGAAGTCAACACAGGGAGTGGACCACAGCTTGGAGGATACTCAGCATTTTCAAGGTAAGTATAGATGTTTATATACGCGTATACTTTACTTCAGAGTTGATGTCAGACTGATGCACAAGCGGATTGGGTCGTTGGCCACAGAGGGGAGGGCTCGCGCGCCCCAAATGGAGAAGGGGGCGAAGCGCGGTGACTGCAAAGGGTCGTAAATCTCATTTCAACTTCAGGGGGAGACAACAACCCGCGAATTTTCTTGAGAAATTAGAAGGGCTCTTGCCTACCAGTACCGTGACCGCCGTTTCCTTAGAAACTTTTATGAGATAGGGTACTTGGGCTATTTAAGGAGTGTTCCAAGTTTACTGCCTGCTTTCACAAACACTGTAGTAGTGTACGTTACCTATGGAGGTATGTAAATATGACACTAGAAAGTGTAAAAAAAAAAAATCGCGGTCGCCTGAGGATGTTAACCATACCGCCAGCGAGACACGCCAGCAGTCGCGCGAAAGTTTATTGACAAAACAACAAATAATTTCATCATTAGTATCTTCACATATTAAAAAAATACATATATCATATTATTATCACATTTAAGTGTTACAAATATATACAGAAACAAAACTTTTTGTAGTGTAGCTTAATAGCTACTTGGTCTACACCTTGATTAATAATGGCAACATCATGCTTACATCCTCACAATAATGTTTCAAAGAATGGGGGATGTCACCAGCTGATGGCTAAAAATACTAGGACAGGTGGCTAGAATGTGACCACTTTCTTCAAAATAAATGAAAGTCTGCTGGTATGTGTCACTTCAGTGAAAGTGACATGACAAAAAAAAACACACAAAAAAAAGGTGCTAAGCATCAATTCTCAACTAACATAAATGATCTAAAATTTTGATGAGAGTGAATGTAAGTTGGCTACTTTGTTGAAGTTAAAAAAGAGAGATTTAATAATAACAATAATAAGATATAGAACATTTAAGTTTTGTTTATTTAACTTTTCTCAGTTGCTCACTACATAATTCTCACATAACCATATTCTTTGACATTGTTCTATTCTATTGTGGAACTTTTTTGTTCTATTCTTCTCTGCAGGTTCAAAGTTGTACCAGGTAAGGTAAATTTACTGTATGGGTGTGTCCTGGTGTCTGATTATATTTAAATTATTTTAAAATTAAATAAAAGGTAACAATAAATAAATAAATGGAAATGTTAAAAAAAAAATTGTATGCACTAGCCTATACACAAATTGTGTTTCAGACTGATCCTCTATATGCTAGAAGCCCAGGGGTTTTCTCAGTTATGGGTCATCTGAGTGGACGTTTGTCAAAGAGTGGAACTCTACCAGCATCCAAATTCGTCAGTGTCTGTCATCGTGTGTGTGAGCAAAGTGCAGACAGTATGAGAAATGATGAGAGGCAGAGAGAAATTAAACTGTGAAGTGAATGAAAGCTGATATTGACAATGAGTGACTAAACAGTCTTTGTTCATCTCAGCCTGGACTCTTGGGAAAGGGAGTTGTTTAGAAGTCTTAAGGAAACCTCAGCTGCTGATGCCCGTTACCTCACAAAGCGCACAGATGAGATTTTCCCTCTCTCTCCCATCTAAATATGTCTTGCTGGCCATTTCCCCACCCCCAGAGGAAGGCCATTAACGTAGAGACTCAAGATATTCATTCACCCGTATCAACCCCCCTGCTTTCTTTGACCCCCTTCAGTTGTAGCTCCCCAGCTGTCATCAGGGCTCACCCCTGCCATCTAGAAGCACCTTCTCCAAGAACCTGCCCCCTCCCATTCCATCCACCTGCCCACCAGAACCAACAACCCCCCTCAACTCTTAATGATTTTAGCAGCTATCTCACTTTTAGCATGCTTGGTTATTTGGTAGGTTGTTGGGGATGGGGAGGAGTCATCAAGTTTGATGGAACATATCCCAAGATAACTTCTCTAGTACAGGTATGTGTCAGATTTGGTGGAACCAGAGTTGTTTGGCTTTGATTCCTCATTTTTGACTAAAAATGTGATTTTTTTAATGTATTTGGTACTAAATAAAGGTGCTTAAAGGGATAGTCCACCCAGAAATAAAAAAAAACTGTCATCATTTACTTACCATCATGGTTACCAACATTCTTCAGAATATCTCCAGTTGTGTTTCACAAGAAACTCATACAGGTTTGGAACTACACGAGTAAATGATGACAGAATTTTTCACTGGACTAAACTATCTCTTTAAGAATGCTTAAAAAGTCATTCTTTGAGTTAAAACATGAAGTGAATCATGTTAAGATGAAACAACAGAGTGTAAACCAATAAACACCTGTGACTCGTTTTACGTCATTCAATCATATGTTTTTAGTGTATCATGTGATCTGCACAAGAATATCCTGTTTTCCACAGCAACCTGAGACTGAGCTTTCAAAACACCAGTGAAGCCTCAATATAAAACTCCTGCCTCATAAACATGCTACTCAAACTCAGAAATGAAAATATCCTCATCTGACTCTCCTCAAACTACACAAGCTATACTAATGAGGTAAGCAAGCTTATGCCTATCATCATACAGTAAAAGCCTGCAGGGTGTCATGCCGAGGTGACACACATCTCTGGATTAATTTAGTATCTTTTCGAGAGCGCAACAGGGAGGGCGTGCCAACCGTGAGGAAGGGGACAGACACTCCGAGGAAAGGTGAAAAGGTCTCATGGTGAAACACTTCACCATGTGTAGCCAAGGAAATGATGATGTTTTTCTTCGATAGCACACATTTTCCACCCAAGAAATAACATCCATTGACATAACATTATTTGTTTGTGGTTTGAAGATTTTTATATGTATGCACTTTTATATGTGGACTAATTTTTATTCTTAGCCTATAAATAAAATTTTGATAATTGGATCGGTGACTAGAGAGACACATAAAGTCAAACTGATTTATACTATATCTAAAAATATTAAAAAACTACTTGAGGCATTAGTCATGGGTGTCTTATAACATTAAGAGACACAGATATGGGATGATCATATTGTATATACCCACAACCATCTGCAAAAAATAAACACAACTACACATTGATCCCATAGAAATACTTCTTAATGTATGTTATCTTGTATTTGTGTCTCTCTTTGCATGTTTTTATTTTATTTTATTTTTTTATTCTGTCTGAATATTTGACTGAATAATGAAAATAATGGCTTACGGAATCAGCTAACAACATTGAAACTAGATTGAACATTGAAACTCACATTGAATGTGACTCAAAGTGACACAAAATTAAATGTAACTCCATCATAAATTCCTCTTACAACTTTAAAGTTGAGTTTTCCACCGAAAAACACTTTTGTCCTTCACAAATATGATTTAGACACTACCGACAGATACAAGTATGCATTTGTGGATAAATGTGAATAATGTATATTGTCCCATGTGAATAATGTATTTACCTCAGTATATGATTCAAGAGTTCAAGAGATACTGAAGGACAAACTGCACAGAGTGAATGAAACATGGTGCTGCTGTCTTAAGAATAGAGCAGGAAGTGACTGGTGTTATTTTCAGATAACCTTAAGGCAGAGCAACAGAAGCATTCTGACTCATAGAGGTCACAGATTCTGCATAGTTCGGACCTCAATGGTTCTGATGTGAGTCCCCATAACTAACAGTGCCGCTCACCCTCCTGGACTCCTTACTAATTCCATAAGGAATGGGATTGTAACTTAGCCCCTGGACAGATGGGCCTTATTTATAGCCCTTCCTGAAGAGGTGCGAAGTTTTCTTGGGATCTCTCTGAGGGGGGTCCACAGCTCCTTAAGGGGTTTGATTCAGCGTCATCTGCCTATCCCTTAAAGCCGTCTCAGACAGATTATAAAGGGTAAAGCTAAACAAAGCAGCACACAGCCTTGAAAAGCGGCTGCAACTCCCACTGAGGGTCTCCAAGCCATCTGAATGGCAGCCCCTCTCTGTAAAAGAATACCTATTATAGTTCCTTGGAATTGCTGAAGTCACCAACACACGTCATCAGAGAGGCCCGCCCACCACTTCTGGTTCAAGTGCTGAGATGGAATAAAATACCAAGTAATCATTTGCATATACTAGAGGCTGCTAGAATGTTCTAGTGCTGCTTTAGATATGCTGAGATGTGGATAAACACCTCAGGACGAAAAGAAAAAAAAACATCTATTACAATGTCAGGGCTCACACATAAATATAAAAAATAATTTAAAATAAAAATGTTTGCTCAAGTTTCTGAAACTTCGAAACTTCCAAAATGGCTTTATGTAATCTGCTTTAACTTTACATGCTTTATTAAATTTGTTGTTTTATGTTGAAAAATGGTTATTCGTTTTATTCTGATGTCATCTATAGAAGAAAGACACGACTAATGAGCATTAAGACCAACATGGCCTTGGTTATTTTCAGACCTTTGTATATGGCTAGGGATCTTTGAAAACAGCAAATGGGATCCCAGCCAAAATGGATGGGCTCCAGAAGAAGAAACTAGCCGTATTTGTGTAGTGTGAGGATCCAGTGCTGAGCTGTAATAGAAAGCTATGCATTTCTGAAACACCCCATACCCCCTAATCACTTAGGCTAACAATTTTCCGTCTTATTATGCCAGCAGGCTCTTAGAATAGAAAAGGAGCACAGAAGTATTGCAGGCTATGTTAAGACAGGGATGTTCTCTCCATTCAATTTCTCATGTAGACACAGGGATCACATTGCAGGAGAATCAGTTAATGTAAACATGATGATTTCATCCCATAACATATTTGAGATGAGGAATACTGATAGTGCAATGCTGATTTAGCTTGATGCTAGATTTGCATATTTAAATTAAGAGGAACTTAATATCTCAGTGGATATCATATTCTTGATTGTGAGGGGTTTCCCCATCATTATAATAACGTTTAATCATCGCATGGTCTTTACAGATTTGTCTCATAGAATCTCAACAGTAGATGAGTTTTCATAGGATGACGACTAGAGGGCACTGCTCTGTAAAACAATAGATCAGGGTTTGGCTGGTCATTTTCTACAGCATACCCCTGCCGTAACTACACAAAAACAAAAAGCTTATTTCTCCACTGATGGCAATTAAAAGTAGTGTTCTTGCATAAAACATACAAAAATGTAACTAGAACTAACACACAAATTATAATGGCAAAAACGTGAATAGGTGAATGAGGGACCCTCTTTTCTGACTTTTCTGACGCATAAAGTGGGAGCCAAAACTTTTGATTTTACCAGGAAATATAACAATCACTAGCCTGACGTGGTCATACTCAATTCTAGTCAGAATATGAGTCTGATACTGCTCCATTGGGCTTTGATTATGGGGGCGTATTTCAACCGATCCAGGAAAGACCTCAATTGGATAGACCTACAACCAATCAGAGCTACAGAGTAAGTGACGTATGTTGAGCGACGCATAGTTGTCAACAGAACTCTTCTTAGCGACCATGGGGGCCACTGATAAATCAAACTTTTGCCGAATCCCGTAGGAAGGACGGCAAAGACATCTTTCCCATCGACAAATGCCTTGATCGCGGTCCTCTGTTCCTCTTTTAAAATTAATGCGCTGTCGATATCTTCTGTAACGGACGCGATGGCGGAATCTACACATCTCAGTTCTTCAACAACAGCCATCATTGTTGTAAACTAATTGACCTTTCGCAAAGACTCGCCCCCCTTAGTTACTGTTGCTTTGTCCGACAAGCCGTGGCGCTGTCACGCCACACAGAGTGGAGCAAAGAGGAAACTGACAACACATCGACAGACGAGACAGAGCTGGTTACTTATGATATTAAACAAAGTCCCAGCTTTCAAACTGTGTAGTTATTTAAAAAATTCAAACAATAAAAACCGTTTTGTGGCTCTTTAATGTGTTGTGACCATGATCGTGACAGATTGCTGTAGCGCCTCAGCTCAAGAGGCTCGTTAACCGATCATCTCTTCCTACTAGTCCATTTATAGCATCAAATAAACATGAATGAACATGAGAATGAATGTTGTTTCAAACGCGGAAAGACGTCAGTATGCACAATTTTTCAAGTTTAACTCCACCGATGTTAATCTTCTAACTCCTGACTGCTTTGACGGACAAAATGGCGGATGCGGCGTTCTGATTGGTTAGATCGCTTGTCAATCAAACTCCCCAAGCGTTCTCTGATGACGTGGGCGGTTATGTAACCGCAGATAGCCTGTCCATCATCGATTAAAGCCCGCCCTGGCAATTTGATTGGCTCGGCCTTCTAGGAGCCGAGCATAATTACTCCACAATGGATCGAGTCCAGACCGAACTTCCAGTCCAAAAAATGTTGTGGGCGGGGTTCGGGCTGGCACCCAGGCTAAACAATCACTCCTTTAGTTCAGAATCGGACTCGAGTGGGTGAACAGGTAAATCACCTAAATAGCAAGCACTTTACACATGCAGTATACTCTAAAAACAATGGTGCTATATAGTACTAAAAGTGGTTCTTTGGCTCGTAATCATAGGGGAACCACTTTAAGTGCTGTATAGCACCAAATCTTGATGCTTCAGTGGTTCTTCACCGGTTCTTTAGGATGACTGAGGTGCTATATAGCACCGCTACTGTATACAGAACCTGTTAAGCCCCTGAATGGTTCTTCAACAGTTCTTCAGTGGTTCTTTGGGGTGGTTAAGGTGCTTTATAGCACCACTGCCGTACAAAGAACCTGTTAAGCCCCTTTAAAGGTTCTTTACGTGCCAAAGAACCACTGTTGGCGCTGTTTAGCACCATTTTTGTTTAAGAAATAAAATGCGATATGGCACCTCTTATGGGTTCTACATAGCACCATTTGACAAAGGTGCTGTATATCACCTTTAAAGATATGGTGCTACATAAAACCAAAAGTGGTTCCCCCTATGATTACGAGCCAAGAACCTCTTTTAGTGCTATATAGCACTTTTTTTGATATCTGTGAATTCAGGTAGATTGGGACACTTTTTGCCATTGAGATGGCTGGGGAAAAATGTCCCAATCAAACTGAATTCACCCTAATATGCTTAATAAAAGTTGTAAAAGTAATGTAGGCTAATTTTAAAGAGTTTATAATTGAGATAAACAAACTCTAATAAAACAAATCAAACCAAATGCTGATGAGACCAGTTTCACTCATGCATTTGAGTGTGCAGTGTGCTACACATCTGTTACATAGAATACCATAGTTTAGTTTGTGGTCAAGTTTACTGCTTACAACCTGCCACAGCCACAGTTGATGAATATAGTTCCTGTTCGACTTTGTCTTTGCTGAATGGTGCCGCACATTATGTGCTGTTTCTGACAGACTGCTGAATCCACCAGAGTGGCGGCCTTGGCACTGAGCCCTCCCAGCATGCTCAGCAAAGTCCTGCACCAGCATTAATCCCCTGATAGGGGCTCTCTCTATTGTCAGAAGGAGTGGAAAAGAGCAGAGATTTGCTCACTGTAGCAAACTGTGGATCAGGGTTGCAAATGTGAATGCATGGTTAGGAAGTGCTGTAGTTTCATCAGAAGTCTGTTTGATTCTCTTTTAGAAGGCACATAGAGCTTCCTTTAAAAAATCCTAAATACAACATATGACATTTGCTACCTGGTCTGGCATGTAGACTGATGCAAGATTTTGCACTGTTGAAATTATATGGACAGGGTTTTTTTATTTTTTACATTTTCAGTGATGCTGTTTTTATGCCACATTGCATCAGACTCCACCACCCCATTATATTGTATTTTTTATTCTTCTCTATAACAATTTTTTTTTTTGTGATATTTGAAATTTAATGAATGATATAGTTTTACTATAAATATAGGTAATGTGGATGTTGCCACCATGACACTGCATTAATGTTTTTTATCATTGTGATTAGCCTATCTGTGTTATTTTAGTATTGCACCTAATAAATTTAGTATTGCACCTTGTGTTACCTTGCATTATTTTAAAGTTTGTCTATTTAGCTTTACAGTCACCATGAAATCAATAAATGCTTTATTTTGAATTAGCTTTTTTTATATTTTATTTTTATATTTTCAGTTTTTTTATTTTAATTTAAGTTTTAGTAATTTGTTATCTTTTGTCAATTGAATTCGTTTTTTTTTTTTTTGTTATAAGATTATGTTAGGCTATAAGATTTTTTTTTTAATCAATTTTAGTTTTAGTAATTTTAGTGCTTCAACGGAAACTTATTCCATTTAGCTGCCAAGACAACACTTTTAGAAGTTTTTCCATATAATATATTTATATTTCATTTGAGCTTTATTTCAATTACGGAAAAGTATTTTTTAAATTATTTTAATATTAATTTTAGATTTAGTTAACAATAAAAACTTACAAAAAAAAATTTGTAATATATTTAAAAATGTTGCATTAAAGACGAGGTGTATGGCCATGCGTTACTTTACACGGTCTAAATATGATTTACAATTTTGAAACGCTGATAATGACAACAGCTATTCAATAATCACCTGCTTCGTCTTCAGCCACCGAAGTCAAACTGACCAATCAGAGCACAGCGCGTTGAGTAAGCGATGAGAGTGTTAGGATCTCGTGCTCTCTCTCCATCTCCAACTTTACACAGCGGCAGCAGGTGAACGGAGCGCGCTGTGTTCACCGGTGCATGGAAATATTTTAAACCCTTTTCAAGCTGATATCCACACATACTTTGAAAATAGCGCACACTGTAAAGAGAGAAAAAAAAAACTTCCGGACAGAATATGTCAAAAATCTTAACAGTCTGTGGAGTTGCCAAATCGCTGAGCCTGGGATGGCGTAACTGGAGAACATCAACGAGGTTGCTCAGCTTTAAGGTGTGTTAACTTTGAGATAATATGGTTGAGCACATTAATTTACATGTTATGAGGTGAAAATTTAACTATCACATGACATTCAAAAATCCTGGATATCTGACTCACATTTTGCTTCACTTTGCACATCATGAATTCCTTGCCACAGACACATTTGTTGCCTTTAAATTTAGTCTAATGTTCAGGCTCAGACTGCACAACTGGTGCTTGAAGATGGGACCAAGATGAAGGGATACTCCTTTGGCCATGATCTGTCTGCAGCTGGAGAGCTGGTCTTCAACACAGGGCTAGTTGGGTAAGAAGGGATACTTTGTTAATGTCATGCATTATTAATATAGTGTTTTGACAGTTGTGGAAAGTGCAAAAAAGAAACATCTTTCAATCTTTTTCAACCAATCAGTGGCAACACTCATGTAATAAACCATTTTCAAACCCAAGACCAAATGTCTCAGCTGTTACTCCTCCTAAAGCTTTCAGGTACTTTAGGCTAGCATCAGTCTATCAGCTATCCAGAACACTCTTGCTACCACATCGTTTTCAAACTTGATATCTCTCCTGAATGTTTTAACTACATAAGACCTAAACACTTTATTCTTTGTCAAGTTAATGTCACAATTGCCTTTTCTAGTTTCAAAGTTAGTCATATTAGCTTTACAGTCACCATGAAATCAAATTGGCCAATTCTTGTTTTTTTTAGAGTCTACTGCTGTGTTTATATATTATTTCAAATGATTTATCTTTGCACATCATTACGTTTTTTTTTTTTTTTAATTCATGAGCCCTCGTAATCTATAATCAAAATCGTTTATCCGGGGTTTAGAGTGACCCTGGGTTAAATATTTCAGGTGTGAAAAGCCCTATTAGGGAAGAAAGATCTATAGCAACTGTAGTTTGATGCTGACTTTAAGCATTATTTTAAAGTTTGTCTATTTTCTCCAGCTATCCTGAAGCTCTGACAGACCCCAGTTACAGAGGGCAGATCCTGACTCTCACCTACCCCATTGTGGGAAACTATGGCATTCCCAACACACAGGAGCTGGATGAGCTAGGATTGAAGAAAAATGTGGAGTCTGATCGCATTCAGGTGAACTATGCAGCTCGTACAGTATAGCGATGCTAAGATCACGTGTTTAATTCTTAGGGAATGCACAAACTGATAAAATAAATAGCTTGAATGCTGTATAAGTCACGTTTGGATAAAAAATATCTGCCAAATACATAAATATAAATATATATTCAACCCTTATCTGCAGTCATGATTGTTTGTTTCCATGTGGGAAGGTGTCAGGATTGCTGGTTCAGGACTACAGTGCAGAGTACAGTCACTGGAACTCTGTAAAATCACTGGCACAGTGGCTTCAAGAGGAGAAGGTGTGTTTCCATATATATAACTTCTACTTATTAATATTCTTACTTATACTTAGTTTTTACTTTCAGGTGCCAGCACTTTTTGGGATAGATACCAGGATGCTGACAAAGATCATTAGAGACAAGGTCAGCATTTACGCAATTTTGAAGTATGCACAGTTTGTCCTAAATACATTCCAAAGGTTCCTGTTTTTTCTTCTAATAAGGGTACCGTTTTGGGGAAGATTGAATTTGATGGCCAGCCAGTGGAAATCACAGACCCTAACCAAAGAAATCTAGTGGCTGAGGTCTCAACCAAGGTAACCAGCATACTTGATTAAATTGCTGTCACTGCATTTTCAGTGAGTGTTCACCATTTCTCTTCCTGCTTTAAGGATATTCAAGTGTTTGGGAAAGGAAACCCAATCAAAGTGGTTGCTGTTGACTGTGGAATCAAGCACAACATTATAAGACTACTTGTCAAGGTAGGGGATTTTGGTTGTGGTCTTCTGTGGAAACAATATAGCTTATATTTAAAATCTTTTCTATTTTATATCCTAGCGTGGAGCAGAGGTGCATTTAGTGCCATGGGACCAAGACCTGATGAGTTTGGAGTATGACGGTCTCTTCATTTCCAACGGCCCAGGAGATCCTTCACTAGCAAAGACCTTGGTTCAAAATGTTCGCAAGGTATGATAGATAGTATTGTCATTGTTTTAAACAATTCATTTGGAATCATTCATCTGAAACAACTTTCATTTTCTGCTGACATCAATTAGGCTACTGGTAACCAAATCATTTTTTTTCCCCATTTAATGTGCTGTTTTTTTTTTTTTTAAATGTTACATTACAGAAGTAAAGTGGGTTGCGAACAGCAGTTGACATTGACTATTTACATAAAAAGTGAAAAAATAATTAAGCTAGGTAAACTATAAAATGAGATTTTGAAAATGAATAAATTGTCTCACTATGCTCATTTTTCATCCCGCCATCATAATGACCTTTAGGTGCTGGAAAGTGACCGTCCTCAGCCAGTGTTTGGTATTTGTATGGGGAATCAAATCACAGCTCTGGCAGCTGGTGCACAGTCTTATAAACTACCAATGGGAAACAGGTACAAATCATTATTATTATTATATTATAGACCCACCTAGGCTATTACATAGACCCTAATTTACTGATTGTGTCAAATTTGATTTCATGTTGGTCTGGGAATGGAATACAAGGACAAAATACTATGGCAGAAGAAGAGAAAGCATAACTTTTGTCATTTGTAAGACTTATTTTTAATTAGTTCTTTTTTTTTTTTTTTACAGAGGCCAAAACCAGCCAGTTGTGAATGTGATGACAGGCCAAGCTTTCATCACAGCTCAGAATCATGGGTATGGCATAGACAGCGAGTCTCTTCCTCCAGGCTGGAGTCCTCTCTTCATCAATGCAAATGATGGAACCAATGAGGTCTGTGTCGCTAAAAGGATTCTTCACCTAAAACAATTTAAATAGTCATAATTTAATCACCGTTATGTCGTTCCATCCAAACCTGTTTAACCTTCTCTCTTATATGGAACACGAGTGAAAATGTGAATTTTTCCATATAAAGAAAGTAGTGGGGAGTCTCTCTGTAAAACTCAAAAGCTTTGTCATTGTTGGGTGACCTATCACTTTAACTGTGACTGACTGTCGGAAAATTAATTAAAAGTGCCCGGAAGGTTTTTTAGTAATGTGTTTAGCTTCTGTGGTTGATCTCCTTTAAAGTAACACCTCAACATTTTTTTGACTATTATGGCCTCTGATATACTATGGTCACTGATTGATAATTAACTTTTAGGCTGTTTGGAAAAGATTCTTATTTGTAAAAACCTTTTGTTTTGCTTTCAGAGGAATCTAGGTTAACGCCTAACACTGTTTTCTCTTCTACTCTTCCAGGGCATTATGCATAATACCAAACCAGTGTTCACAGCGCAGTTTCACCCTGAGGCCAAGGGAGGACCCACAGACACAGAGGTACCGCAGCACTGTCAGAGGATTGTGAAGGGTCTGATCTTTTTGTTTTTCATGGCTGAATGTCCTCTCTTGATCATGTTGTGTTGAATCCTCCATAGGGATTCATACATGACTTCCCTACACAGCAGGGTGCTGATTATTTCATTAAAAACCAGCCAGTGTACTTGAGCATTTTCTTCAATTATCTTTTATAGTTCCTGTTTGATGCTTTCATCTCTCTGATAAGGAAGGGGAAGGAGGGGAGCATCTCATCTGTGATGCCAAAGAAACCTGTTGTTCCTCAGAGAATCCAGGTGGGGGAGACAAACTACATAAGTTAGAAGTCCTATCTGCTGGCATGTTGTGTTGAGTTTAGACACAGACACTTGTTTTTTGTCCTTGCTTTACTCAGGTATCCAAAGTGCTGGTGCTGGGGTCTGGAGGCCTGTCCATTGGTCAGGCTGGAGAATTTGACTACTCAGGATCCCAGGCTGTCAAAGCAATGAAGGTGAGCTGTTTTGTTTATTTCTGCGGGTTGTACCTTACCTAGTTCAGTCTTTCTCAAACCTTTCAGGCCAGGTACCAAATCAGACCATCCAAGTACCACCTTTTCACAGTCATGCTGTGCCTATTTTCTTTAAGCATTTATAAAAGCAAATAGAGTCTTTTTGAGCACATCTTGTTGATAAAAAATGTTTAGGCCTTAGAATAAATTTCTGATGGTTCAAGATTGTGTATAATTGTTTGTGGTAAATCTGGTTGACCAAGGAAGTCTTACTGGTGAAGCTAGTTAAGCTAGTTGGGACGCCATCATCCAAAACGTCAATCTTAATGGCTGTTAGTAACACATAATGTCATGTTTTGATTGATATCAATTTAAGATCAATTTAAAAATCTCATATTCTCCCATTAAACTGTTTTTTTTCTTGCTTTTGTTTTTCTCATTTTTGCTTTGCTTTTTTGTATTTGTTAATATTATTTTAGTATTATTTATATACTAATCTATTATTTAGTAATATTTTTAACTGGCTTTTATTTTTATATTTTCAGTTTTATTTTCAGTTCAAGTGATTTTGTGCTTTTTAATTTTAGTTTAAGTCATGTGCTTTTGTCATTTTCATTAGATTTTTTTTAAATAGTTCTATTAACTTTAATATACTTTTATTTGTTTTAGGAATTTTAGAACTTTAAATGCATGAAGTCTCATAAATGCATGAATGTTTCGCCAATAATTATTACATATTCGGGTCTTTAGCGACCCAGATCTATATCTAACACGGATGGATCTCTACCTGTCACAATAATATAAAACCCTTCTGTTATTAGAGTAACAATTACAGTAGAATAAAATAAAGCATATTTTGTTACCTTTTGAAGCTTGGAAGTGTTCAGTTTGAGCAAATTATATCATCATCACTGACTCGGGTCACTAAAGACCCAAGGTATGTTTTTAAGGGTAATATATTATTTATATTTTAATTCATATTTCATTTCAATTACTGAAAATTATTTTTAATCATTTTAGTCTTAGCTAATGTGTGTACAGGAATTTAAATATTAATAAAAATAATAATAATAGTAATAATAATAATCAAAATATAATTCTATACTTTTTTTAAAGAGCTTAAAGAGTTGTCATGTCGTGTCCCACAGTTAGAGAACCACTTACCTTGCTGTAACAACAGTACAGGTGTTCTTTCTCACCTCAGTGTTTCTTGTTTCTGTCTACAGGAGGAAAACCTGCAAACAGTGCTGATTAACCCCAACATTGCCTCTGTACAAACAAACGAGGTTGGCACCAAGCAGGCAGACTCTGTGTACTTCCTGCCCGTCACTCCTGAGTTTGTGACGGAGGTGATCAGAGTAGAGCGACCTGATGGCATCCTGCTCTCAATGGGAGGACAGACGGCTCTCAACTGCGGTGAGCATTCAGTGTCACACTTTACCAAATTTAACAGGACTGAAAAGATTGATTGATGGTATATTATGTTCCTGTACATGATCCCAGGGGTGGAGCTCTTTCAGAGTGGCGTCCTGCAGAAATATGGAGTGCAGGTTTTGGGCACACCTGTAGAGTCTATCATGGCCACTGAGGACCGGCAACTCTTTTCAGACAAACTAATGGAGATCAACGAAAAGATTGCCCCCAGTATCGCTGTTAAAACGGTGAGTTGCATAATGTGGTACTGTTGTGATGTCGTCTTATTTGAGGTTTCAGAGAAACTTTTCAATATAAATGCTACATTTGGGCACTGTTTGAACAGATATATGTCTGTGATTATGTACTGATGATTCTTTTTGTCTGGAAGGTGGCAGATGCCTTGAAGGCAGCAGAGGAGATTGGCTACCCTGTCATGCTGAGATCAGCTTATGCTCTGGGTGGCCTTGGTTCAGGCCTGTGTGCTAATAGAGAGAAGCTAGAGGACACCGCTCGCAAAGTAAGCACTGTAAAACATCACACAACATGAATTATTTTTTTTTAATGCTGATGCTCTGAATTTAAATATTTTCTGCTTTATTATCAACTTCAAAAATAGCTGAATGTTTGTTCCTGAACAGAGATATTTTTTAAAGGTTGTTTCATGTTTGATTTAAGAGTTCATGTTGCACCTTTTATTTATGTCTTCCCCCCATGTTAGTTATTTTGTGCCAAATATTTTTTGTTGATTATTTTTTGATTCTGTCTTTAAGACTCCTACTTAAATATGTTTTTAACTTATTTGTCTGCCGCGGGTTTTCTTTTGGGCATATTTCAATATTTTGAAATGCTTCATCCATCAATAAACCTACATTTTTGCAGCTTATGTTCTCAATAAATGGTCTTTTTTTCACTGGGTATGAAGTTGAGTTTTGAAAGTTAAGTGGGTTAAGTCCGTTCACTCTTACTCTGTTCTGTTACAGGCCCTGGCCATGAGCAAGCAGATCCTGGTGGAAAAGTCCCTGCTGGGCTGGAAGGAAGTGGAATATGAGGTAGTGAGAGATGTCGCTGATAACTGTGTCACTGTCTGCAATATGGAGAACTTTGACCCCCTGGGCATCCACACAGGTACCTTATGTAGAACAAAATCTTGCATGCGTGTCAGAAAAAAAAGTAGTTTTGCATAATCTTTTATTATTTCATATATATATATATATATATATATATATATATATATATGTATATATATAAAATATACAAATCAGGCATAACATTATGACCACTGACAGGTGAAGTGAATAACACTGATTATCTCTTCATCACGGCACCTGTTAGTGGTGGGATATATTAGGCAGCAAGTGAACATTTTGTCCTCAAAGTTGATGTGTTGAAGCAGGAAAAATGGGCAAGTGTAAGGATTTGAGTGAGTTTGACAAGGGCCATATTGTGATGGCTAGACAGCTGAGTAGAGCATCTCCAAAACTATAGCTCTTATGGGGTGTTCCTGGTCTGCAGTGGTCAGTATCTATCAAAAGTGGTCCAAGGAAGGAACAGTGGTGAACCGGCGACAGGGTCATAGTCGGCCAAGGCTCATTGATGCATGTGAGGAGCGAAGGCTAGCCCGTGTGGTCCCGTCCAACAGACAAGCTACTGTTGCTCAAATTGCTCAAGAAGTTAATGCTGGTTCTGATAGAAAGGTGTCAGAATACACAGTGCATCACAGTTTGTTGCGTATGAGGCTGCATAGCCACAGACCAATCAGGGTGCCCATGCTGACCTCTGTCCACTGCCGAAAGCAATAACAGTGAGCATCAGAACTGGACCACAGAGCAATGGAAGAAGGTGGCCTGGTCAGCCGAATCACATTTTCTTTTACATCACGTGGATGGCCGGGTGCGTGTGCATCGCTTACCTGCGGAACACATGGCACCAAGTGCACTATGGGAAGAAGGCAAGCCGGCGGAGGCAATGTTCTGCTGGGAAACCTTGGGTCCTGCCATCCATGTGGAAGTTACTTTGACACATACCACCTACATAAGTATTGTTGAAGACCATGTACACTCTTTTATGGAAACGGTATTCCCTGGTGGCTGTGGCCTCTTTCAGCAGGATAATGCACCCTGCCACAAAGCAAAAATGGTTCAGGATTGGTTTGAGGAGCACCACAATGAGTTTGAGGTGTTGAATTGGCCTCCAAATTCCCCAGATCTCAATCCAATTGAGCATCTGTGCTGAAGAAACAAGTCCGATCCATGGAGGCTCCACCTCGCAACTTACAGGACTTAAAGGATCTGCTGCTAACAACTTCGTGCCAGATATCACAGCACACCTTCAGGGGTCTTGTGGAGTTCATGCCTTGACGGGTCAGGCTGTTTTGGCAGCAAAAGGGGGACCAACACAATGTTAGGAAGGTGGTCATAATATTATGCCTGATCGGAATGTGTGTGTGTGTGTATATATATATATATATATATATATATATATATATATATATAATTTCAAATATGTATTTAAAAATGTGTGTGTTAATAGGATAATATAGGTTAGTTTAGGCTTTCAAATTGGTCAAACTCCCATGATAGTAATATAATAAAAAAATTGACGAAATATGTAAAAAAAAAAAAATTCTTGATCAGTTTGTTTCTTGATCACATTGTTCAAGATTTGGATTTATTCTGGTTTAGAGTCATTAAACCAAAAACATGCATGTTAAACTAGATTTTCAAAAGACTTTTTCTCTTCATAGTCTTGTAAATCCTTGTTTGTCATTGACCCCTGCATACACACATCCATATTCATAACCCATAAACCCATGTGAATTTAAACACCATTCACATCATATGCATTGTAAATCCTCAAGCGCTTCAGTTAATGGCCCTTTCTGGTCATCTCAAAGGTGACTCCATTGTGGTTGCACCCAGCCAGACTCTGTCCAATGAGGAGTACCACATGCTGAGAGAGACCGCTATTAAGGTGGTGCGTCATCTGGGCATTGTGGGAGAGTGTAATATCCAGTATGCCCTGCATCCGTCCTCTCTAGAGTACTGTATCATTGAGGTGAATGCCCGCCTCTCCAGAAGTTCAGCACTGGCGTCCAAAGCTACAGGGTAAGATCTGCACACCAGAGTATTATTTAATAATACATCCATCTTTATTTTTAAAGTATTTAAGCATGGATACAAGCATTATGGTTAGCTACAGTTAGTTACCGTATGTCTTTAGGTACCTCACCGTGTTGCATTTGAGTTCATTTAATGATGTTTGGTACAGATTTAAGAGTGTAAATTGCTTTGGCTTGGTTTAAGTTTTACCTGCGAAACAGACGTTTCCCGGTGATCCACTGAAGGTGTCAGTTTCACACTGCCTTTGGTTTTGAGTTTTTTGTCACCAAAATATTGAGAACTGACTGCAGCCAAAGTTCTGTGTATGTTGAGAGCCAGACTCTAAAAAAACACCCACCCACCACTGTCTGTTCAGTGTGAAATGAATCTATATCCTTTGAAAGCATCGATGCCACACGCTCCATAAGAAGACAAACAAATTGTGTGGAATAAACAGAACAGATTTTGTTGTCTTATAAAAATATTAGTGTGAAGAGGCAAAAATAGTTTTAATACCTTGTGGGGCAATTATAATTATTATTATTATTATTATTTTTTTTTCGAAAAATCATTATGAAAGGATTTTTGGAAATCATTGTTATTTAAATTGTGCTAAGGACTAGGTTTATTATTATTTTCTAAATCCCAATTGGAAAGACTAAGTAATTTAAATTTATTAATTTAAGTATCAACTTTCTCAGATGTTTCTCCTTAAATTTATTAGGAGAAATACAAATAGGCACAAATGAGATAGTGGTTGACATACAGTGAGAGAACCAATGTTATATATGGATATCACAGCTTAGATAGTTGTCTACATTGTATAGTTGTGATCGTGATCTTTGGCAGTTTTGCAGACTTTGCTATCATGACAAATGCGAACATGGTTTGGGACACTGTTGAAATTCGTTTCAAGTCTCAAGCCCAAAGTATACTTCGGCCGTTCGTGTCCGCGCACCATCTGCATGACTTCATTTTCGGCATCAGGCGGGTCCGCATACAACAGCGCATGTGCGAGTTACTTGAGTGCTTGAAAACAAAATCCACTAGATAGTGTGCACGCGCCGAACGTGTCTTTCCATGTTCACGGCCAAAGGAGTACACTTTGAAAGGCTTGTGCGCTCGAATGTGCGCAAGACGGAGCATGGAAAATGAAGTATACCTGGGCCTTCAGTCACAATTGAGATCTTAAAATATGTAATTTTGGAGTCTAATGAACTTATATAATAATTATAAGCTGCAGTTACTTTTGCTCTACTATTGTAGATAATAGGGGTGTAACGGTACACAAACATGTTGGTTCGGTACGTACCTCAGTGTTGAAGTCACAGTTCTGTATTTAGTTCGATACTAAATATAAAATTACTTCTTTTTTCTTCTTTTTCATTAAACAGTGGTTTACTGAACAAATTGTGTCTCTCTCTTTAAATAGATTAAATTATAATGAGCATTTTCTTAAGGATAAAAAAGTTTACAATTAACAACTGAGCCCAAACTATTAAATTCAGTTGCTATTTAATATTAGACACAATAACCAACACTTAAAAAACAAACAAACAAAAAATGTAAATTGCACATAAGGCAGGTTTTGCATTAACTTATTATTAAATTTATTTAAATGTATATTAAATAATTAAGATATTGCTTACAGGTAAAGTAAATATAATGAATAAGCTAATACAGTGCATATAGTTAGTGAAATGCTCCCCTCTAGAGTTCATTTCTCTAGTGAACTAACATGCTGTGGACACTAAATGACTTTCCTGAGGTAAATGTAATGCTACGTGAGATATTCTCAAGCTGTTTTATTGATGTCTTTCCATGGTTTAAACACTGGTTGAGAGATTACACGTAAACATATCTATGCATATATCATCTGTTCTTCTTCTGCGCTTCTTCCCGTTGTGGTGGTTAGCAAACAGCATTGACTTACCGTGTGCGCCCCCTTCTGGATTGGAGTGTGGATCGCCTGTATTCGTCGTGTGACTGTATGCACCGAACCGTGACGTCCATACCATACAGTTCCGGACGAATACATGTACCATTAAACCCCTAGTAGTTAAAGGGTTAGTTCACCCAAAAATGAAAATTCTATCATTAATTACTCACCCTCATGTTGTTCCACATCTTTGGAACACAAATTAAGATATTTTTGATGAAATCCGAGAGGTATACGACTTGTCCAGAGACAGCAATATAACCACCACTTTCAAGGTCCACGAAAAGACATCGTTAAAACAGTTGACGTGTCTGCAGTGGTTCAACCTTAATTTTATGAAGCGGCGAGAATACTTTTTGTGCGCAAAACAAAAATAACGACTTTATTCAACAATATCTTCTCTTCTGTGTCATTCTCATACGTTGTTTGTGTCCAGTGCTCCCAGGTTTTATGTCAGAACGCCGACTCATTATTGGCTCCTGCGTCAGCATCACATGCATGTGTTGTGCTGCTCACGTGTGCAACTTTGACCAATACTGAGCCGGCATTCGGACGTAAACATGGAAGCCTTCACTGTGCTTACTGCGTCACTTGTGTAAGGATAACGACAGGGAAGAGAAGATATTGTTGAATAAAGTCGTTATTTTTGTTTTGTTTTTGCACACAAAAAGTATTCTTGTCGCTTCATAAAATTAAGGTTGAACCACTGCAGTCACGTCAGCTGTTTTAACAATGTCTTTAGTACCTTTCCGGACCTTGAAAGTGGTGGTTAAATTGCTCTCTATGGACGAATTATATACATCTCGGATCTCATCAGAAATATCTTTATTTGTGTTCCGAAGATGAACGAAGGTCTTCCGCGTGTGAAACGTCATGAGGGTGAGCAATTAATGACAGAATTTTCATTTAGGTGAACTAACCCTTTAACATTATCCATTATATGACATTGCTGCTTTCTGACCCTTTCTCATTAGGTACCCTCTGGCATTTGTAGCTGCTAAACTAGCACTGGGCATTCCTCTGCCGGACATAAAGAACGCTGTGTCGGAGCAGACCACGGCCTGTTTTGAGCCCAGTTTGGATTACATTGTCACCAAAATACCTCGCTGGGATCTTGACCGCTTCCAAGGAATGTCTCGGGAGATCGGCAGTGCCATGAAGAGTGTTGGAGAGGTGCGGCAGTTGCCATGGCAATCGAACACTGCTGCTTTCTATCACAGAATAAAACTAATCCAGGATTGAATTAGGATTTTGATTCTTTATTGCCAATTTCGTTAAAGTCCGTATCACAGTTAATTCAGTACTGTTGATTTACAATAATAGGCAAAAAAAGCTTCCGTCTCCATTCTTTCCTCTTATTTCCTCCTCTCACAGGTCATGGCAGTTGGCCGAACCTTTGAGGAGAGCATCCAGAAGGCTTTGCGAATGTGCCACCCCTCAGTGGACGGCTTTGTACCACGTCTGCCTCTGAAAAGAGCCTGGGCAGAGCAGCTTGACCTGCAGCGCGAGCTTTCCATGCCTTCAAGTACTCGTATATTCTCCCTTGCCCAGGTATGTGACTCAGAACATCAAGAGATGAGCATTACAGTCTAGATGATAGATTCTGATTGTACTCAATATGACGGCCATGATTAATTTAGACTCATGATTTAGTCAATCAGACAACAGCTTTTACATCAGTCCTAAATCTTAGGTTAAACCATTCAAAAGTCCAGTAAGATTATTTATTTAATTACTTTTTTTTTTTTTTTTTAACTGAATAAAGAAAATAAGAAAATGGCAAAACAACCTTAATAATTCGGATTTGTATACATTCTCTGTGAACATTCAGTGTAAAAATTGTATGTATTCCCACAGGATATTTAACTAAACCTTAATTTTAAAGGATTATTATATAGAATCCTTGACTCTAATTGGTCAGTTGCCTTGTTATGTGGTAAAATATTTTTGGATGATGACCATTAAAATGTGTAATTGACCCATGTCACTCGCCACCAATTTCCTAGTTTCTAATTTCTCTCAGCGAACTCTTTCCTCTCTTTTTTATGTTTCAGTTTAAATCAATATTTTGTGTATTTTGTTTATTTACCTGTCTTGTAAGTAGCTGTGCAATACTAGGGTAATGTAGTACTATACAGTTACTTGTAGTACTGTAGTCAGCTGATCATTATTGCAAAATAAACCCCTTTAGGATGATACAAGACCACTCTGTATCAACTGGACATTCATTAAAAATGAAAATTACTTAAACACAACCTGCTTCTCATCAGAAACCGAGTCATGTGAGTGTCAAATGAACGCATTGATGCTGGCAGATTTATTAAGGAATAATAGGCCAAATCCTGTCAAGACATGAGACATCAATAACTCTCAAGGTTGGTCTCGCTTTTGTGGCACTAGAGTTTGATGTTAGTCTCCAGGCACATAATTTCATTCAGAGCAGGTTATGCCTGCTATTAAGCAGACAGGCTATTAAGTGCTGTCTCCTGATTGGCCAAGATCCCCGTCCCCCTCACAGCACTATGGCAGCAGCGAGTTACAGCTCATTGGGCTCTGCTCTGTATTCAAGGGACACTGCAGGCTAACAGCCAACAATCAAGAGCATTATTTCTCATTTAACAATGACCCAACAATTTCTTGTAGATCGCAATCATTTATTAGAAAAGCCTGTTTATGTTCATGCCATTCATAGTATAGTCTGCTGATTTTAAGCATTATGATGAATGTTTTGTTTCTCAAGGCCTTGCACAGTGGTTTGACTGTTGATCAGATCCATGACCTCACTGCCATAGACAAATGGTTCCTGCACAAACTGAGGCACATCACTGAGATGGAGCAGCACCTGGGTCAGTATAACAGGTGAGAGAGGTTAACAGTCACATTTGGACACTCATAACTGATATTAACAAGCAGAAAAAGAACTAAGCACACTTATAAACTAAACAAATTTACTGCTTATGAAAGTTAATCCCCACATTAGTGGCAGTCAGAGAGAACCGCGTTTGTCATTACGTTGTGCGTCAGGTCAAAGGATACTCTTCCGCCTCAAATTGACTACACATAGACTTTACTTGGGCGGGCCGCCCACGTATAATAACGGCCGCCCAAGTATATTTGGAGACACATTTTTGCTTTTATCATTTTTATCCTCTTATACTTTTATATCAGCGCAAGATAATGAAACCATCCACGATCAAATAGCTAGTCGTTTCATACCTGCTCGTTATGTGTGCATCAGAACTGTTTACTCCCGCTGACATTCCCACGGGCGCTGCGTTTTGCAAAGTCACAAGGTGACTCTATGTTCAGACTGCTTCAAAGTGATTCTCTATCAGTGAAAAGCGCAGATTTATGCCAAGCGATTACTAATAAAGTCAAGTTGATGAATTATTACAGTGTCTACTTCATGGCCTTTATATAAAATGTTTTATACGGTTGTAAGAATCTGAAGGATCAGCCTGCAATAGTACAAACATTTCAAAATAAGAGTCCCGGTGTATTTCGGGCTTGTTTATAATTAAAAGTCAAGTAGTCAAAAGTCAAAGTAATTAAAAGTTTTTTCTTTTTCTTTTGGGCATTATTGGTATTTTGGTTACACAGTAAATTGTATTTAATTTGATTTCCATTTAATTCATAGTAATTATTATTGTAGTCTCCCCCACAGGAAGACAAGACTAAGAACATTATTTGACACATATATTATTCATTTTATAAATTTTACTAGTAAAATCTGTGTCCCTTTCATTGAGAGAGAAACTATATGACAGCAAGGAGAACATAGGAAAAGGAGAACCATTTAAATGCTGCAATTTTGCATAATTCACAATGCATAATAATGCATAATATTAGTATGTAATTAAATGTAATAGTATGCTATGTAATTAAAATTAATTTCAATAAATAAAAATACTGTTAAAAATCACAAATTATTTGTTTGTCACATGTAGTAGACCATTTTTGTGCCGTGGGTAATAGGAGGATTTTTCGCCCGGCTACCACCGCAAGTATATTTCAAACCTGTGGGAAGCACTGGCATTATGTCTACGGTCGTCCACCGGAAGCTAGTTATTTGAATTTATAAAGTTATAAATATGGATATTTTTCTTACAAAAACGCACCGCTTCGCTTCAGAAAGCCTTTATTAACCCACTGGAGTCATATGGATTATTTTTTTTATGGATGGATGCATTATTTTTGACTTCAAAACGTGGCCCCCCATTCACTGCCATTATAAACCTTGGAGGACTAAGGATATTTTTAAACATATTAATCTGATTGTGTTCGTTTGAAAGAAGATAGTCTTACCTAGGATGGCTTGAGGTGAGTAAATCATGGGATAATTTTCATTTTTGGGTGAACTATCCCTTTAATTCAGTGTGGCATAGATTCAACATGGTGCTGGAAACACTGTTGACCCATCCTTTACACCTTAACCCACCCTTAAACCTACCCATACCACTAAACCTATCCCACCTCAATGGCATCAAAAATGGTTTGCAGTACAATATGAACACAGTAAGTACATTGTACTTATTTTTTTGATGTAAGTGCATAGTAGTTATGGCCACCTAATATAAAGTGGGACCATTGGAGCTTTGTGAAATGCTGTGTTATCCTGCTGGAAGTAGCCATCAGAAGATTACAGAAGTGTAACCCTGTGGTCATAAAGGGATGGAGATGGTCAGGAACAATACTGGTTGTTACTTACTGGTACCAAGGGTCCCAAAGTGTGCCAAGAAAACATCCCCCACATTATTACACCACCACCAGCAGTCTGAACTGTTGATACAAGGCAGGATCGGTCCAATGTTATATATTGTTTTGGCCGAATTCTGACCCTGCCATCTGAATGTTACAGCAGAAATCCAGACTCATCAGACCAGGCAACCTTTCTCCAATTTTCTGTTGTCCAATTTTGGTGAGCCTGTGTGAATTGTAGCCTCAGTTTCCTGTTCTTAGCTGACAGGAGTGGCAACCGGTGTGGTCTTCTGCTTCTGCAGCCCATCTGCTTCAAGGTTTGACGTGTTGAGCAATCAGAGATGCTGTTCTGCAGACCTCAGTTGTAACGAGTGGTTTTTTGAGTAACCGTTGCCTGTCTATCGGCTCACACTAGTCTGGCCATTTATACAGTACAGTACGTCACTCTAGAACAGCGCCATCTTGAGTTATAGCCATATTTCCTTTAGCATGACCTTTAGTTAAGCACTCGTATCAAAGTTTGAACCATCTTTTCAGTTACAACCCCTGATCTTTAACCACTAGGATACTTGATCTCTGCAGTAGTGCAGTTTGAAGTAAAATCTCACATTTGGTGCGTGGGATAGTGAGGATTGGTTGTCTCTGTCCATTGCGACTGACACTCTATCGTCTCACACTCCTGCTGTCCCATGCTGGTTTTAATGCTCTTTGCGTTTTTAATAAACAAAAATTTAAACCAAGACCTGTATATGTACTAAAGGCTTGCTGTATACATTGCTAAAAGTTTCTTTAGAGAAACGAATTGTTTTACGCCTATGCAGAGCTTATAAAACATGAATGTTAAGGCAGAAAAATCTACATGTTTTGATTCCATTTCCCTTTGATCTTTGTTCAAATTATGTATTGATTTGAAAATAAGTATTTAGCATCTTTAGCAAGAATTTTTTGCTTTCCTTCCATATACACTGAGGTTTTAACTCTCTGATGATGATCAAAGGTCTATGGTTTGTTATTTATCTTATCCTAAAAGCATTTTCCCTCTAATGATTTTGCATGTATTTACCAAAAAATATTTAAAAACCACCTCGGAAAATGCTATGTAACCAAGAAGTACAGAACAACATTAAATAGATAACATTTTGCAAACTTTGTGTCAGCACATTTGTGTTATGTTGAGTTTCTTAATGCTGTTTGCACCCTTAGCACCACAGTGCCGAGAGATCTACTTCTGAAGGCCAAGATGGATGGTTTCTCAGACCGACAGGTTGGCCAGGCTCTGGACATCTCGGAGGGAGAAGCTCGGACACTGAGGCTCAACCAGAACATCCGACCTTGGGTCAAACAGGTTTGAGCCTATTTCCAGAAATATCCTTTTATTATTGAGATACAGTGGTTATAATAACACTTGCTTTGTGAAAAATGGATTTTATGCTCACTTTCAGATTGATACACTTGCTGCTGAATACCCCGCAGCCACCAACTATTTGTACTGCACTTACCATGGTCAGGTAAAACGGTCTGTCCAACCTTTATGTACAGTAGGTCTTTGATGATTGAAGTGCCTGGCGACTTCTCCACAGTAGCACAATTTTTCTCAATCATTTTAGTACACAAAGTAAACTTTATTTAACAAGGGAAAGCTTTAGAAGCATGATTGTTAACATTTACAATATTGCCAAACCACAAAATGCACAATAAATAAGAGTAAAAAGAGAAATGCATCAATTGAAGGGGAAAATAAAAGTAAGATTAAAAAAAAAAAAAAAATCTAAATGGATGGAAAAGAAAACTAAAAAGGTACAAAGTACTTTTTTTAAACGAATCTAATATAATAATTATAATAATAATAAATAATATTTTTTAGTAATAATAATAATAATAATGAAAATAAGATAAGATAAGATAAAATAAATAAATAAAATGATGAAATAAAATAAATTATAAAATTAATTCTGGATATTGAAGTATGTGGCATGTGTGTGAGGATGAATCCTTTTTTTTTTTCTTTTTTTTTTGTCATTTTCAACAGGAGCATGACTTGGATTTTAAGGATCATGGTATCATGATTGTGGGTTGTGGTCCATATCACATTGGTGAGCTCAAATCTTTTTTACCTAATCATCCTTTGATTTTTTTTTTCTTTTTTTTCAATTTACACCAACCCATTCATGTACTGTCTTCATTAGTTCTAATGAGCAATTAGTGCAAGAGTGGGTCAGGGCAGCGTTTCGCTCTACTCCCCCATAGGCAGCAGTGTGGAGTTTGACTGGTGTGCCGTGTCAAGCATTCGTGCCCTCCGACAGATGGGCAAGCGTACAGTGGTGGTGAACCATAACCCGGAGACGGTCAGTACGGACTTTGATGAATGTGACCGTCTGTACTTTGAGGAGTTAACCCTGGAGCGCATCCTGGACATCACACAGCAGGAGGTGAGAGGTCAAAGTTCAGCCCATGCATCTGGTGCATTTGGGTAACTGAAAGATATTACTCACTTTCATGTTTGACAAGGGCATTGTTATGATATGGTCCGATTTATGAAAACACCATGCAAAAATGTATATTATAAAGTGTGTAGGTCTTGATCTGAAATATGATTGGATGAGCCGTTAAAAAAGTCAGTGTTTTCGATTATTATTACTAATACATGTAATTAATTAAAATGTGCCTTTTGTCATTGTGGTTGCTGGCATTTTATAAAAAACATCTAGAAAAGGAAACTTTGTCAAGACATTTGTGCTAGCTTGCACTGCTTGACAAACCTCTGTATAAGAAAGGTTGACGGTTAAATCACTGTTGTGTTGTTTGAGTACTTTAAAATCTATTTTTCATAAAGGAATACTAGATGGATTGGTTGGATTTTTGGGATATATTTAATTGTATGCTATGGGAAAATCATAAAAAAGATGTCAGAATGGACAGTGCTATTTCAGTATTATTATAGTATTGATTAATATTTTGAATTGGCTTTTATTTTTATATTTTCAGTTTTGTATTTTAATTTTAGTTTAAGTTTTAGTAATTTTGTTATGTGATTTTAATAATTTTTATGTTATTTTTTATATTTCTATATAGCTTTATGTCAGTTTCAGTAATTCTAGTACTTCATTTTCAGCTATTTCAAATTATTTAGTTTTAGTCAAGGTAACATTTCAAATTATAATTTGTTTTACATCTAATATTTTATTTTATATTTTAATTTTATTTTATATCAGAATTTTTTTTTTATAGTTTAAGGTTTAGTTAACAATAACAACACTGGTTTTGTGGGCATAGCTATTGCACAGCTTGACATTATTGTAGGGAAAATAGTACATTCAAATAATAGTACAGCCATTTTTAGGTTTAATATGAAGCAAATACATTCATCATATATGGAACCTATTTTTGTTCACCATCCTTATATCCCAAGAAAGGAGCCTGATATCATGATATCAGGTTGTATGCTACCTTCTTCAAACTGTGGAAATTGATTTTCTTCCATTTTGTTCCATGCCTTAGAAATAACTTGCCTGTAACGACGTTCCAAACTCCTCTGTTATCTTGTGTCTGAAAGTATATAAGAGTAAATGTGTTATATTTTTTCCCCCTAATGCTCGCTATGGAAAAAGTAGCAGTGTCTTCTATAAAAAACGGCAACAGACTGTCTGTAGAGTGCGAGCAATTCCTCATTTTCCTCTCTGATGTTCAGCAATGTGTGACCGTAGACAAGAGCCGACTGGTCCACTGGTCTTAATATGAATATCACAGCAAGACTGACTCCACAGCTATTGCCATCAGCGCCAGACTGTTTATGTAGCAGTGTGCTATTCAAACAAGATCATGTGTTTCCAGTGCATATGAATTCTTTAATGCCTGGGATGGTACTTTTAAAATATCATCACATTTAGAAAAAGAGATATTCGAACACAACAGTGATGGCCCACGTTTTCAGCTGCATTGGTTCTTGAAATTGTTTTCCCATTAAGTTTCTCCGTAGGCACTTCAGAATGAATCACAACATACAGCATTTCATTCTAAGCAAAACATGTTTTTAAAAAACAGAAAAATAGACATGCTATGTTCAGAATAGCATACCACAATAGAATTTCTGCAGGAAATACTAGAATGATTCATAAATACAGTATGATAAGTGTTAATAACATTAATCATACAATATACAACTATTGACTTTCAATGATTTTAAGGGCTGATATGAGAACGAGCTAAAACCTTTGACTTTTCGAATCTTTTAAAAGTATTAAAATCTGTTGCTATTATGCATATTGCGATTTGTTCATTTGCTATATTTAAGTTGGCTTGAAAAAGCCAACTTACTGATATGCTATTTTCTTCTAAGACTAAAATTTCCAACTCTAACTCCTCCTAGAGCTCAGACATACTCCAAACTCAGGTCAGACCTTCAGACTGTTCTGACTCAGTGTGCTATATCTTTTCTAACTGATCCGACTCACGGTTTTCCTAAAAATGACTGTTAAAGCTCGGAAAAATCCCATTGACTTTCATTGACGGAATGTTCAAATGAGCCAAGACTTTCAAATTCCAACTGTCAAAATTCAAATTTAAACTACGGAAGCCCATTAGACTCAAACTCAATTAGACTCAAGTGCCATTCTATGTACTATTTCTAATCCATTGAAACTCATAAATCTATCTATCTATCTATCTATCTATCTATCTATCTATCTATCTATCTATCTATCTATCTATCTATCTATCTATCTATCTATCTATCTATCTCTCTCTAATATGATCTATATCTATCTCATAGCAACCACCCAAAACAACTTAGCAACTGCATAGCAACACCTTAGCAACCACCCAGAGTGCCCTAGCAACCACATAGCAACACCTTAGCAACCACCCTGAGTTCCCTAGCAACCGCATAGCAACACCCTATCAACCACCTTGAGTACCCTAGCCTTGAGAATCTATCTATCTATCTATCTATCTATCTATCTATCTATCTATCTATCTATCTATCTATCTATCTATCTATCTATCTATCTATCAAAACTACTAAACTAAAACTTTCAAACTGAAAACTTTCAAACTTCAAACTTCTAAAACTACTTCAAACTTTCTAGCTAGGCTTTTTCAAGCCAACTTAAAGTTTGTCTTCAAATTTTTTAATCTGGATTATCTTGCAGCCCTACTATTATACGTTTCTATTATATACAGATTTGTAAACTGTCTGAAGACTGAATTTGCAAAGTTTTATGGGAATGCAATTTCTGTTTTAATGGTAACAAACTTCTGTGATTGGTCATTCTTCAGTATTATGTGTAGAGTAGTTCTTCACCAGGAATTTGTCAGTTTAAAAAATTGTTAAATGAAGTTGAAATCTGATTAGTAGCTACAGAATCATATTCCACCACTTAAAAACCTCTGAGATTTTATTGCTGGAAATGAACTCTGTTTTTATACAGCTCTGGTCCTAGATGCCATTATCTCAAGAGACTAACCAGGAAATGCCTCCGAGCATCTAAGCAGCTCATTTCTGTTCCCTTTATAGAGATAGAGCCACTTGAGTCTCCACTGATGATGCAAAGTCTGACCACTGTAACAGCCATTGACTTTTCCATTCAGACACATTATAAGCTAGTTAAAGTGGTGATTGAAGCATGGGTTGATCAAGTGTTTGTTGTTTTGCTCAGAGGTTGTAATAAATTCCCAGGTGCTGTGTAGTGGTTTATTACCATCACATTAGTGTGCTCAGATAAACCTGGAAGGAAATGCTGGCTTATATATTGTGAAAATAGGCATACGTGTGGTTGCCATAGGAATGCAACGAATGGGATTAGAAGGTATATGACAGCTCTCAGAGTATAAAATAATGCCATGTCATGTCCCAGGGTCAGATCCTGAGACCACAGCTCATCTCTGAAACAACAAGAGAGGAGAGAGAAAACATCAGTGGATAGGAGTCTAGAATGAGTAATGCATATAAAGAAAAGTGGAACAAAAAAATCATTGTGAATTCATGCAATGAATGAGCAATGATTATAGTCATTTCTGTCAAAACAGTGCTTTGATTAAAACATTAGTTGCTTAAAACAAGCTTTCTGTCATATATTATGGAATGAAGCAAGCTTTATTGAGTTCATAAGCAACAGAATTTGTAATCTTTGGTCTTGGACAGATAAAATCAGTCATATGTTAAGTTGTAGAGTAAAAACGGTAATTATAAAATGCATGCATGTATGTTTACTGGAAGGAATAATTTGGTTTTAAAGGAATATTTTGGGTCATTTACAAATGAATGCCTATGGCCAATAATTTTGTCATGGTGTAGATTTTTACAGACAATAATTTAGACTTGTTGCTCAGTTTGTAAAACAGAACAGGAAGTGCATTTAAAGGATTAGTTCACTTTGAAATGAAAATCCCCCAAGCTTTACTTACCCTCAAGCCATCCTAGGTGTATATGACTTTCTTCTTTCTGATGAACACAATCAGAGTTACATTAATAAATATTCTGACGCATCCAAGCTTTATAATGGCAGTGAACGGGACCAACGAGTTTGAAGCTCAAGAAAGTGCAACCATCCATCATAAAAGTACTCCACGTGGCTCTGGTGGGTTAATAAAGGCCTTCTGAAGCGAAGCAATGTATTTGTGTGAGAAAAATATCCATATTTAACAAGTTATGAAGTAAAATACTGTATCTAGCTTCTGTAAGTTGAATACGAAAGGTGTAGGACGTAGTGTAAGCGTTTTCTTCCTAAGTTGAATACAGAAGGGGGTCTGCCAGATGCTGGATATTTTTAACTTGTTAAATATGGGTATTTTTCTTACACAATGCATCGGTTTGCTTCAGAAGGCCTTTATTAACCCCCCCCCCGGAGCTGTGTGGAGTATGTTTATGATGGATGGATGCACTTTCTTGAGCTTCGATCTCGTTGGTCCCGTTTGTGTTTTCGTACAGAGGATTTTTTAAAATTTGAATAAAATGTCACAATATTTCTGTTTACTGTATTTTGGTGAGCATGAAAGTTATTTCAAAAGCATTTAAAAAAAGAGTTTCTTGTTCACAGAGACTACACTTTGAATTGAGTTTTTTTTTTCCTTACCCCTGTGCCTCTCTATTACTTACTCTATGGTCTCTTTACATGCAGACCAGGCATTTCTTCTCATCTATGTGGGCTGTTCTTGACCAGAATAAACTGCAATGTGGATCAGAATTCATCCCTATAGTAAGAAGTGTTTCATGCAAGACTAAGACTGCAGAGACTTTCCATCCCTCCACAGGGCTGCACAGGCTGTATAGTATCTGTGGGAGGGCAGATCCCCAATAACCTGGCCATGCCTCTGCACTTGAATGGGGTGAAGATTCTGGGAACCAGTCCTCCTCAAATTGATCGTGCAGAAGAGAGATCTGTATTCTCTTCCATACTGGATGATCTTGGTGTAGGCCAGGCCCCGTGGAGGGCTCTCAGCTCTCTGGTAAGGCCAGTTTCACTTCAAACACGCTTCATTTGTTGTTTATTTCAGTAAAGATGAAAGAGGTGTTGTCATTGGTTCTTAATTTCAAATGCATTTATTTGAACCACCGAGTAATTATTTTGTGTGTCGCAATCTTGACGATGCACATCACGTTCCAGGATAAAAGAGTCAGGATTTGCTGGAGTCTGTTGATTTGGGTCAGTTGAGTAATATGGATGTGATTTTGCAGTAATAGTAACACCACTCGCTTTACTTATGCATTTTCTTGTTTAATTAATCATTCATTGCTCCATTCATCCCAGGCTTTCAAGAAATGTCCACCCGAGCGGCCGCACAGACATTTTCCCAATATAGTTACATTTCCAGAATTTTCACTTTTACAAATGCTGCATTCACTCCAAATACTCCAGAGGTGTCAGAGTGCTTTCAAACAGCAAACATTAGAAGTGCTGAAATATGTTGACTGGAATCATGCTCGCTCGTCCGTTAGCTACATCCAGCCTTCTTGCCGCGGGCCATGGAAGCGAAGAGCTGAAGTCGGTGAGATGAAGGGGGAGAGAGAGGGCATTCTGCCCCACGGTGCTACCCACTCATCCTCCGTTGGTTTCCGTCTCGCTGCTGAGGGTACATCCAGCATTTTAATGGTCTCCCTGTTGTTGAAACAAGCTAGAAAGACAGTAGAGATCAGCAGAATCTTTTGGGATTCTTCGGTTCGCTCCATGTGCTGTTTCTGGCTAGAAGGGCAGTGCTTTGGAAATGTGAGGATAGAGTATACAGTTGCTTACTAATGTCACACAGCATTTCCTGCTTAAAGAAGTAGTTCACCAAAAAAGAAAATTCGGTCAGCATTTAGTCATTGTTGTGCCATTTTAAACCTGTATAATTTTTGTTCTAATGCTAAAGGAGACATTTTGCAGAACATTTACATGCCTCTTTTCCATATAATCTACCAAAAATGACAAAAAAAAAGCATCATAAAAGTAGTCCATACATCTCATGCACTGTACACCAAGTCTTTTAAAGCTTTACAATACAAACCGCTGTAGGAATTAGTCTTAAAACCTGGAAAAAAATGATAAAAACACTTATGTTCATTTACTGAAGTGGTGTGTGGTGTTCAGGAAGTGTTTATCTGTAATTACTTTTTGGCAATGTAATGTTGTCTTGTGTCTTTTTTTTTTTTTTTTTTCTCCATTTTACTGTATAGTGTAGGCAGAACTGTTCGTTGTCACAAACAGTGGGTGTGTGTTTTACTGCAAATAAATTACTGAACAAATTTCTGCCAAAAAAACATTAAAAACATTACTGGCCATGATAGGATCCTTAACAAACAAATAATAGACTTTTTAGTTTGATCAATATGGACATATAAGTAAAAATATACAAATTTTAATAACAGATGTTGTATAAGTAAAAAGGTTAGGAGTTTTAACTGCTTTTTATTAGGAGGGGTGTGGCGCAGGGGCCTCAAACATAAATTTGTCTAACAAATGTCTAGAACCAGCCCTGGGAACCAGGTTGAAGCGAACAAAAATATGTAATCTCTGCAGTACTCTATAGCTTTATGTGACTGAAATTAAAGTCATTTTTTACTTGATCTACCCTTCTACTGTAGCTCTCAATTGGAAACTTGGATGTGTTCTCCTCTGATTTATTGAAGATCAACACCCAAGTATCCATTTGTACAATATGAAGCTTTTAGGCAAAATCTCCTCCAATGTGATCTGTAAAAGATAATTCCACTTGCTAATAATGGATTATTCAGGTAGAGGGTTGTTTTACCTTATAGTTTTTCTCACTGTGAAGTAGCCAGTTCACAAAGCATTAAAAGAAGGTGAATAGATGTGGTCAGCGATAATTGTCTGGCCCTTTGCCCACATCCTGGGACTCAAATGGAGAAAAGAGCAGAAGAAACTTGACCTCATCTGAAACAAAGACTAGGTGATTCCATGCAGCTGATTGCAAAGGGATATCTAACTGTCTTTCTTTTTCAGGAAGATGCTGTTTCTTTTGCCAGTAATGTGGGCTACCCTTGCCTCCTGCGGCCATCCTACGTTCTGAGGTGAGTACAAGGGGAACGATGAATTCAGGACACAAGCGCAGTATGGACATAAAGAGTTTTGGAATTGATTTCCCATGTGCACATTTCTTTGGCAGAACATTTTGGGTAAAGATGTTTTCGTACAGAGAGCTTAAAGGAGCTGTTCACCCAAAAATTAAAATATTTACTGACGCTCATGTCATTCCAAACCTGTATGACTTTCATTCTTCTGTGGAATGAAATATTTGATATTTTAAATGATCTTTATGCAGTTCACAACAGTTCAGAGATGGGGAAAAATACCATAAAATCTATATTTCAAGTTTTGTACCATAGTTTTGTGTGGTAAAAAGAACAAAATTTTAGTCACATTACGCTAATAATCTTTCCCTCAAGTGATCTGTTAACTCAAACTACTGTAATCAGATCAGCGAGTAAGTGAACAAATCAGTTTGATTGGTGAATGAATCATTCACTCTTATTTGTCAACCAGTTCAACTGGTTTATGTGAAAAGAATCAGCTCAAAAGAATGATTTGCTGATCCAGTTCTCAAGTTCAGCTCAATGAAACAGTGATCTGCTTGCAACGGTTCAATTAATAGCTGCTTAGGGGAAGATTTTCAGTGATTTAATAATAAATAATAATAAATAATACATTTTAATTGAAGGTGCCATCGAATTGAAAATTGAATTTACCTCGGCATAGTTGAATAACAAGAGTTCAGTACATGGAAATGACATACAGTGAGTCTCAAACTCCATTGTTTCCTCCCTCTTATATAAATCTCATTTGTTTAAAAGACCTCCGACGAACAGGCGAATCTCAACATAACACCGACTGTTACATAACAGTCGGAATCATTAATATGTACGCCCCCAATATTTGCATATACCAGCCCATGTTCAAGACATTACACAAGGGCAGCCAGTATTAACGTCTGGATCTGTGCACAGCTGAATCATCAGACTAGGTAAGCAAGCAAGAACAATAGTGAAAAATGGCAGATGGAGCAATAATAACTGACATGATCCATAATAACATGATATTTTTAGTGATATTTGTAAATTGTCTTTCTAAATGTTTCGTTAGCATGTTGCTAATGTACTGTTAAATGTGGTTAAAGTTACCATCGTTTCTTACTGTATTCACGGAGATGAGAGCCATCGCTATTTTAATTTTTAAACACTTGCAGTCTGTATAATTCATAAACACAACTTCATTCTTTATAAATCTCTCCAACAGTGTGTAATGTTAGCTTTAGCCACGGAGCACAGCCTCAAACTCATTCAGAATCAAATATAAACATCCAAATAAATACAATACTTACGCGATTAGACATGCTGCATGACGAACACTTTGTAAAGATCCATTTTGAGGGTTATATTAGCTGTGTGAACTTTGTTTATGCAATGATAGAGTCAAGATCTCGGGAGGGGGCGGAGAGCGCGAGCAATTAAAGGGGCCGCAGCCTGAATCGGCGCATTTCTAATTATGCCTCAAAATAGGCAGTTAAAAAAATTTATTTAAAAAAATCTATGCCGTATTTTGAGCTGAAACTTCACAGACACATTCAAGGGACACCTTAGACTTATATTACATCTTGTAAAAAAAAAAAAACGTTCGATGGCACCTTTATTAAATAACAATACTACTAATAATAATAGATAGATAGATAGATAGATAGATAGTTAGATTGATATTTAGCCACTATCAAGTGTCATTGTATTGAAAAGAACTGAGTGAATATTCTGAAATTTTTGCTTCACAAATAAATGAATAAATGAATGAATGAATGAATGAACGATTGAGCAAACACAGCATAAATGTAAACTGTCAAGAGCAGAGAAATTTTACTCAGACAGAAATATTGGGTAAAATGCTATTCACTCACATTCTAAGAATCCAGATTAGCATTTGCAATAATCAGACAGCAGGCATCTGTTTTGAGTGCCTTAATGGAAAAATTTGATTCCTTTTAAATCGACTCTGCTGTGCACCAAGAAGACACAGAAATAGCAGGTAATGTTGCCTTTTTACCGTTACTCAGAACATGTCTCAAACATAAAAGCACTTTCATCGGTGGAGTTTCTTTTTGTTCTCATTAGATGTTGCCTCATATGTTATTATCTGTTTTGAGACCAGTTTAGATTTTTTTGTTTTTGTTTTTGTTTTTCAGGGAACCACAGCAGTCAAAAATACAGATACTGGCATTGTGCCAAGTGTGAAGCTAATAGTTTTCAGTGGAAGGTGCAGAGCACAAATTTCAGTCTGGTTTTCTTGTAACCAGATTCACAACATACTGTATGACACTGAAGCTGAATGAAAGTAAAGTGCTTTAGCATATCCATTCATCTCTATAAAATCTTTATACTGTTGTACGGTGTAAACCAACAGCCACATACAGTATAGTCTCTTGCAGTGACAGTGATTTGCTTTTAGTTTTCAAGAAAATCCAACTGCCAAAAACAAGACTTTTTTCCCTTCTTTCGTTCGTTTGAATATTTACTGCTCCATGTGAATCCATCACTGCTTAGCTCCTCAGTTGAGAGCTGTGTTTTGAGTCCTGCTCTGTGTTTCTAAGGGTGTTTGTGCCAACTGTGGTTTGGCATCATTATATTGCCTAAACCCGTGCCTCAGGCTCAGACTCTCAGGGACTGCTGCTCTGACACAGAACCTGACAGAAACACTGCCAGTTCATCTGGACCGTGAAGCGGTTCGTACTGAAGAGAGACACTTTGGGCTGTCTCAGTATATTTCTCTCTTGTCTCTCTGTGTCGACTGTATTTTTATATGTTAGTGAAACATATTGCTGACTGTCAATTAAATAGTGTGACGTTAAGCACTGGTCACCTGTTGTAATGTTTTTGTGGAATGCCTCCAGAGTTCAAAATTAACTTTGCCATACCTGCCAATAGCGAGTGATTTGAGATAATTTACTTGTCATAAATTGGTCATTCTATGAAAAGGGAATGCCTTGTTTTGCAGTCTGATAAGGTGATAACAAACTATCGCCTATCAAACTATTGATGTTGAATAGTATGTTCTGATTTCAAACCTTCTGTAAGGTATAAAATGCTAAGTGTTAAAGGATTAGTTCACTTTCAAATGAAAATTAGCCCAAAGCTTTACTCACCCTCAAGCCATCCTAGGTGTATATGACTTTTTTCTTTCTGATGAACACAATCGGAGATATTTTAATACATATCCTGACACATCCGAGCTTTATAATGGCAGTGAACAGGGGTCATGAGTATGAGCTGAAGAAAGTGCTTCCATCCACATCCATCCATCATAAACATACTCCACATGGCTCCGAAAGGGTTAATAAGGGCCTTCTGAAGCGAATCTGTGTAAAAAAAAAACATATTTAACAAGTTATGAAGTAAAATATCTAGCTTTTGCCAGACCGCCTTCCGTATTCATCGTAGTAAAGTGTAAAACTCTTGCAGTTCAAAAAGCTTACGCTACGTCCTACACCTTCCCTATTCAATTTATGGAAAAAGTGCAACTGATGCGACGACAGTTTACACAGCTAGATATTTTACTTCATAACTTGTTAAATATGGATATTTTTTGTACACAAATGCATCACCCTAATTTGAGTAAAACTGAAAATTTTGTTCTCCAAGTTATATTATTAACCTTTCATGTTATAAGTTTAACAGATGTTATATAAAACTTAGTCTTGTCAACATTTTGGAAATTGTTTTTGTGTTCATTGAGATATTGTTGAAAATGTTACTTTTCAAAGGGGGTGTACTCATTTACGCTGAGCGCTGTGTGTAGACAGACAGACAAGGGTCCATAGGGGTCCAGATATATGGATAATCATCTGTTCATGTTTGGATTGCTGTCACCATGAGACGTCTGCCGACACCACAAATGTTAGCTGCAGGGCTGATGCCATTAAAATCACCAGAAACTGTCTCTTTTTTTCCAATATGAATCAGTGCTGATTGCCTCAAGGAGCAGCTGACTCAAATATATTACTCTAGTTGGCTTTTATCTTTCTTCTTTTACACAACTCTACATATCTTCCTGTTAGGTTTGACTCTACAACCATCGAATTATGTTTTTGTCTCATGTTATTTCCTAATGGACTCATTTAAGTGTCAGAGTGATGAATGATAAGAATCTTTCTCTCTTTTCAGTGGCTCAGCCATGAATGTAGCGTATGGTGAAGATGAGATGAAACGTTTCCTTGAGGAAGCCACACAGGTGTCACAGGTGAGGACTGCACATTTAATCATTTGACCCAGTCGCAGCACAAATAACTTCATGTGAAGCTTTTGGTTTTGCCACATGAATCATGTAATGCTCAGTCAATAAATAATGTAATATGCACCCTTTTTACCCATTATCACAAATGAATGATGCTCTTGGAATTATATTTCATCCTATCTAAACACATCATTTAGAAAAAGATGCTCTTAAGAGCTTTTTTTTATTTTTTAAAGGCAGACCAAGCACATTTGCATCAGCTCCAGTTTTTCTGTACCTCATGGCCAGTATTGATTTTCATCTCCTGTTCCTGCTACCCCTTACAGTTTTTCACTTAAGAGTGCAATAGTTTTCCTGAGCAAAAATGCTTTACCATCGCTGTCACCATCATTGAGCCATTCCTGAGTGCATAAGCAAGGATATTTCATTTTTTATTAATACAAACACTTACAAAAGATGAAAATGGTAGTTTTTATATTGTTATGAGCTAGTGAGACTTGTAGCTACCGGATATAGAGAATAATTGAAGGACTGCAATTCTTTGCAATATTTACATAAAATCAGTGTTTTCTTAGATCTAGATGGACCTCTGCCAAAGACCAACAACAATTAACTTTGTCTGAATTGTGAAGCAAAGCAGGTATATCTTAGACTTAAAGGCCACATCAATGGATGAATGAATTTTATCAATGCCCTCAGCAAAATCTAGCAATGTTATAATCCATTTTGCCAAAAGAGAAAGGCTGTCAATTTGTAAAAATGTGTAAATTAGCTAAAAGTCAAATTAGTCAAATTTCTTTGCTTGCTTTCTTTATCACTGGCATATAGAGGGCATCTAAGCTAATAAACGTGACTAAAAGCCATAGACTTCAATGATTTCATGAGGTCTTTAAAATCACAGTCATATAACGGAGCAGATCAATGAGATTTATAGAGTTGTGAACCCTTTTATGACTGTTAAATTTATATGGCTGGATTTAGAAGGAATGAATAATGTTCTCAAGCAATCAATTAGCCTTAGTGTGTCTTTCATCAAGTAACGATATATTTGCTTAGCATATGTGCTATATATTCTTTCTCCTTCTCTCTCTGTAGTGTGTGTGTGTGTGTGTGTGTGCTTGTTTTTGTGATTTATGATGACATGGGTATTACACTGGTATTACGACGTAAACATGAAATATGAGGACATTTCATGAGTCCTCATATTTAAAATAGCTTTAAA